>NC_041351.1:12552523-12665023 GCF_004354835.1 Perca flavescens | reverse complement strand
TCTGAAAATGATGAATTCATATCAGTCTGTTTAAAAAGTTGTAACATTAAAGTACAATTTCACCACTATAATAAAAACAAATCTAGAAATGATATGCTTTCTTATTTGCTCCTTAAATAGCAGTTATTTGTTTAACTAATACAAAGCAAACTGAACTGAAAAAACAAGTATTTTGTTTCACGTTCTTTTCATCCAAGTGGGGCTGAGGGGCTCGACCCCTGTTGATCTGTGTGTATCATATCACCAACCCATGATAGCTAGAATTTACCCTGCTGCTCCAGATCTACCTACTGTATGGCTGACTACAGACTACAACAATCTGGTCCAGATCTACCTACTGTATGGCTGACTACAGACTACAACAATCTGCTCCAGTTCTACCTACTGTATGGCTGACTACAGACTACAACAATCTGCTCCAGTTCTACCTACTGTATGGCTGACTACAGACTAGAACCATCTGGTCCAGATCTACCTACTGTATGGCTGACTACAGACTACAACCATCTGCTCCAGATCTACCTACTGTATGGCTGACTACAGACTACAACCATCTGCTCCAGATCTACCTACTGTATGGCTGACTACAGACTACAACCATCTGCTCCAGATCTACCTAATGTATGGCTGACTACAGACTACAACCATCTGCTCCAGATCTACCTACTGTATGGCTGACTACAGACTACAACCATCTGCAAGTTTTGTTTGTAGTGAACATCAACAGCTGCACTAAAAGTCTCTTGGGTTCATATGGGACTTGGTTGTTCTCCATACTGCATCACACACTATATTATATTAGTATATTTTTTGTTTTGTTATATTAGTACAAAAACAGTAAGTATCATTACTTAACCACAGTATATATTATTCTGGTGTACACTGTTGACTTGACTCCATGCTATTGATTATACATCACTTTAGCTTACCACTACCTTATAACTTAACCTTAATTGCTCTTGTATAGTTCATTTATCTTCTACTAGTTGTATATACCTCCTATTTAATGGAATTATTCTTAATTTGTGTTGCAATACCTGAATCATCCCTCTTGTGAACACTAGGCTTATCTTATCTTTATTCATAACCCTGCTCACAAACTCACCTTAACCTGGGTCATCTGTTGCCAATATCAATGTTCCTGCTACAGTAAATCCTATAGGCACATTTTTCAAATTAAAGCTATTTACCAAGTGTCAGCTCTGGTCAATTTAATTGTACTGTTTTTTTTATAAATGTTATGGAAAATGAAAAAAACTATTTGCCTTGATCAGGGTTTTAATTTGTTGCAAATATGAACATGGTTTTAATAATCTGTATCTTATTGCTCTGAAAAACTACAATGATTTAAGAAATATCAGTGATACTTATCAACATTTATTGAATTGATTGAATATATTGGCAGACATTACAGGCACCTATTCATGTCAACAGAGAAAACAATAGTTTGTTCTCTTTTATCACTTTGATTATGCAGGTGATGGTGCAGAAAGAGGGGTGAAGTCCTTGTAGATCTCTGGCACTTTGAGGACAGAAAGATCCAGCAACTCTCCACTGTTGTCTTTGTATAGTATGCTCCTATTAAAGACAAATTCATAGACATCAACACATATCAGTAATTTTCTCTCCCAGGCCTGGTTGTGCACCCTGTGAATTTAAGCAAGAAACATAAATGATAAGTGTATGTAACATGGTTTTACTATTATATTACAACAGGGGTACTTCAGTCACACCTAGAAGAAGAAAAAGCAAACAAACAAAACACTTGTTCTTTTCTGCTCAGTTTGCTTTGTATTAATTAAAAAAATAACATTTAAGTTGCGAATAAAGCATATCATTTCTAGATCTCTTTCTGTTGCTGCCGTTAAACTTGCTGATCTGGCAGAGAGAAATTTGGTAAACATTGATCATTGCTTAGGTACATTAAACCACATTAAGCTTTTTCACGTTAAGAGTTAGAATGTCCCGGCTGCAGTTGTTTTTTAATACCTGTTTATAAAATGAAAATCGAATGAACGAAAAAGTACACAGACCAGACTGATATGAATTCATCATTTTCAGACTAATGCTATATGAAGGAATGAAGACTAATTTCTGATGAACAACTCAACAGTGATGCAAAAACTGACACAAACAATCCAGTTTCTGGTGTTCTTTCAGTTATATTACAGTTTAGGTTCTACTACTGGCTCTAACATGAAATCAGCCAAATCCCAGGAACATGGTTAACCAAACGAGGAAAAAATACAAAGTGAGGTCATCACATATACACATACAGTCCGTAATATGTCGTTCAATCTAGCTATACAATAAAGAAAATCTATTTGTTTATGGACATCAAGCTAGGCTATATGCTAGCGCCATATGTTAGCTAGCTAGCTAGGTGCTTAAGTTACGTTACTCACCCTCGTAGTTGTGGACATAACTTCATATGTCCCACTTCAAAGCTTTCTCCCGTTTCCTGATGGGTGCAGGTGAAAGTGCGTCGACCATTCTGTGCACATTGTTGACATATACTTATAATAAAGCAATGAACGGCGCAGGGATATATAAACTTGGTTACAGTTATCGGTTACAGTGCAGCCGCCCTCAACAGACGTTCTAACGTAAAGTGAACGCACCCTCAACGGGGCAGGGATCATTTCATTGGTCAACACTACAGCTGGCATTCTATTGGTTGTTGACTTTTGGCAGGGTTATAACACAAAAAAATCCAAGCGCGCAGGAGAGATCCTAGAGCAGAAAATTTGCAAGCGAGCAGAATCAGCCTGAGTGCGAGGAGAAGGTTCAAAGCTGAGAGCAGGAAATCTGTCCAAACAACAACATATCTGAGTCTAAGCAGAAAGTTTGAGCACAAGCAGAGCAAATCTAAGCCCGAGCAGTGACTATTTGAGTGTGAGAGCAAGGTTTTGAGCGCGAGCAGTGACTATTTGAGTGTGAGAGCAAGAAATCTGAACGTAATATCTGTGAGAAATGCTGTCAAATTGAAATAATGCGCTCTTGACTAATGGCAGTAATATAACTCCATACTGGTCCATGAGTTTGCGTATGTATTGTACTGCATCTGTAATAGTTGTGTCCCTGTACCATTTTTCTTCATGTGGACATAAATAAATGGTTAAAATGTGTTATTATAAAATTTGTGTGTGTGTGTGTGTGTGTGTGTGTGTGTGTGTGTGTGTGTGTGTGTGTGTGTGTGTGTGTGTGTGTGTGTGTGTGTGTAGATCTATTTTAATTTAAACCATGGCATAGCTTTTTAAAAAATAAAGAAGTTTCACTCACTAAAATAGTTGTCTGGATAAACTGGCTGGGTCGGTCAATAACTTGAAAGAAACAAACAAGTGTGTGTCGAGAGGTCAACTCAACAAGAAGAGTCGAAAGATACATTATACATAATACACAATACAACGGAGTACAGCAACACACACTTTCTCCCTTTTTCTCTCAAAACACACACACAAACGGAAATTAACATGATAGAAGATTACATATGGGATTATACACTGCTGAACTTCTTTCTTACACATATACATGTTACAACACCCCATCCCTTTCTCTAAACAAATCTCCATAGCTTATGGGACCTAAGGAGGTCAATATGCATCTTAAACTTCCTTGTCTTTCCCCAGAAAAAAAAAATGTGTGGGACTTGAAAGCAGCGGCAACTTGCTGACTCTCTTCTCTATAGTTCCTAAAGCCAATGCAGATCAATACACAGCCATACATACCACAACTGGAACAACTCCTGTCAAAGGTTACTTCTTTTTCTCTTTGTTTCTCTCTTCATTTTAGCAGGGCGGAGGAGGATGAGGAGATGGTAAGAGAATGAATGAGAGGGGGAGAGAGACGATAACAGACGAGCAGTAGGAGCAGAGCAAGAAAGATAAACCTAAAATGATCCCTCTATATTGTTGCGGAACTCTGTGTTAATGGGTTTTGACACATCGCCAGCAGGCCATAGAGAGAGGGGGCTGGGGGTGAGTCGATAGTGGTGCACGGCGGTGGCCAGAGGCTCGCAGCAGCGGCTAGGCCAAACCCCTGGTACTAGCATGGGCTGGGGGCCTGACCACTAATCATTAGAAAGTCAATGAGTCCTCTAGCGCTTGCAGCTACGCTAGCCTTCCCAGGGAGCCACACCACCTAGTGAGGGGCCTATTTTGAAAACAATGTACACACAGACACACACCATATAGGCTATATATCCTGCATACATGCCACTCATTGATACAAAGGTGTTCACACAACTATTGTAGGTACACATAACTGGACCCACATGATACATGTGCCAGAAAACAGCTCAATGTAATAATCACAGAATTAAAGAGCTGTGACAAAAAAAACTTGACAAACACAGACAGACACAGACACACGCACACACTTACTTCATGATGTATGCCATGTCAGCCAGCAGCAGTCTACAGCCTTTGATGCTGTGGCTCTATTATTAAGCGCGGTCCCTTCTCCTGCCCTACACTGGACACAGCCTCTCCTGAGACGCCACATAAATGGCTCCCAGGTCACATTGGGGCTCGGGCAACTCACCTGGACCCCATGCATTTTTAAATGCCTCAAACTGATCCTGACACGCAGCATCAGACTAGACTACTAAATGAGGGAGTGTTTCTCTAATTGGCAAAGACTGAATTTAAAGAAAAGTTACATGAACGTAAAAACACATTCATATTGATACCAATATAATAGCTCATGGAACCTAAAATTGCATGTATGTATTTGTGTTTTAATGTATATGTAATGTGTGTGTGTGTGTGTGTGTGTGTGTGTGTGTGTGTGTGTGTGTGTGTGTGTGTGTGTGTGTGTGTGTGTGTGTGTGTTCTGACTTCATGAGGTTCTGTGCTTAGGACAATTAGTCTTCTCTCCAAACGCCTACTCATAGCTAATGACTGGTTAATAATGGTTGAGTAACTGACAATAACTTCTTGGTAGTGTTACAATAACATTGGCTTGATTTAATTGAGTTATTATCATTACCTGGCAAATTCTTTTTTCCACTGCCTGTGTGTGTGTGTGTGTGTGTGTGTGTGTGTGTGTGTGTGGTGTGTGTGTGTGTAATCATATTCCATCCAAACATGTAGAAAAATGAAATGAGCTAAAACTGTGCAAATCCAAAAAAAAAAAAAAATCAATAGCCTTACAGCTTCTTAGTCTCACTCTGATCAATATGCATGCAATCAAAGTTTTTGCCAACATTACCTCCACCACTATGCCCATCGATTGAGTCCATTGATCCTGGCGCTCAACCTCCTTTTAGGAAAGGAAGGTATGGATATTTAGCACTGGAGACCCCATCTGGTCATCTTTGTGAACTTTGACCTTTGTGTTAATCCTCAAACAAAATTGGAACCTATACAGTCTGACCTGGAATCGTCCCAGGGGGTTATACTCAAGCAGTGGGGTGCCAAAACACACTCGAAAACTCAGACAAATGCCCCCTACTGAGGCCTGGGCTCAAAATTTGAGGATTGTAGCACATAGGCTTGGCTCATTTGTGTGATTTGGAAATAAGGAGTTTCAGTTTGATATGTAACTTTGGTGCAAGTTTGTTTAAACACTCAATTGAAACATTAGTTGAACATGGCAGATAAGATCAGGAGCAAAAGACGTGAAGACGGAGCAGGACAGGGAGAAAGAGAGAGTGACGGAGGGTCAATGAGGGTGGGGGTCTAGTGGGGGATTGGCGTTCACTGAGGCTTCTCACTGATGTGCCGCCAGGTCCTTTGAAGGGATTATTAACACATTTTGATTACTCTGGTCCAGTTGTCACAGAAAATATAGCCTCCATCAGGACTATAAAATGGACGGCGCTTTTCTTCTCTAGCCTCCCTCATGTTGTTGCTCCTTTCTCTTTCCCGCAGTCCCTCACATTGCCCTGGTCTGGCCTGACTCAAAGCAATCCACTAATTACAGTCTCAGACATCTTGAAGAATGAACTAACACACTATTAGTCTGATAGAGCAAAGACAGCCTCTTCAACACACACACACACACACACACACACACACACACACACACACACACACACACACACACACACACACACACACACACACACACACACACACACACACACACACACACACACACACACACACACACACACACACACACACACACACACACCCTGTATTGGCACTATGCCTGACATTTAAGAACATAGTTTGTGGGTTTTGATAAACTTTCTTTATCTCAATTGACTGTACCGATATTCATTACAGATCATTAATATGGGAGGTGGACAATAACTGAATGATGACCTCTAAGTTGTACATAAAAGTCGCTTTACCAATATCATCAAATCAATTTTAACATTTGGATTTAGGTTTCAACCTCTACACCTGTAAGAGCCCAAGGAGACCGATGGCTTAAGTACCCCAATGCTGCAGTGTGAGGGGGGAACTTTCTATTGACACCACTAAATCTAAGACATCCACCATGTCCCAATAATTGCCAGGTTTCCCATGCCACTAGTTACAATAGCAGGCCACTTCCTGCCTCGCCTACTAAGACCAGGTTGGATCAATTAGGTGTTAGTGTTGACCACTAAAGACGCCAAGCTAGTTTAAACCTTCCAGTAGGAAACCAAGGCAACAAGTGCTTTATCTTTGCTTTTGTCCAGAGGAGCTGGTAATAGGGACACTGATTAGCTCTTTGGTATTCTGTAGATCAGTGGTTCCCAACTTTTTTTCCTTGGCGCCCCCCCTACTTATGTCTAAAAAAAGCAAAGTGATCATCATAAAAGGTTGACAAAAATTCAGTGTAAATTTATTTTTATTGTAAAATTGGTTTTGTGATTTAGAGTCCAGAGTATGTTGTAACTACAGCTGATAAATGGTCAAAACACAGAGCCAAAGCCAAACTGGCAAGAGAAATAAGAATTCTGTTGACTTTGAGTTGATTTTACCTTCAAAAATAAAGCAGCCAACTTGGTGTATTGTTAGTGTTTGTGCTTTTGACTTCTGAGATGCACCCGCCTACCCAGCTTCACACCCTGTCACTTCAAGACTAAATGAAAAAGATTCTAAAAGACAAGTAAACACACATTTCCTCCCTGAATAAAGCTTCTTTTTTTCCAGGAACTGAGTTGGGAGATTGGAAAAAAATCCACAACAAAGGGAAACAGCAGTGACTCAAAAATAAATAAGAGAATCAAGTAAATGGAAGAGTGGTTTTCACTGCGAACCTTAGCATCATTTACTGTGATAAGCACAGCTCATACATAAGAGAGAATGCTTCTCTTTGTAGACCATTAACTACATATCCTGTTTGTGAAATGTATATTCATAAACAGACTGAGGATTGAGCAAAGTGGCCATTTCCAAACATACACAAGATCTGTGAAAAGGGCCAACATAGTCGACATCAAAGGGTCCAGAGTGGGAGAGGTAAAAGTAGGCCAGGCCATGGCCTGGGAGAGAAGTGGAGAGGATACAGAGGGTAGTGAAAGAAAGAGAGAGAAGAGGCCGTATGGATGGAGAGAGCGATAGAGAGAGAGAGAGAGGTTGGTCCCAGGCTGGGAGGAGCTCAGGTGCGAGTTGTGAGGAGGCACCTTCTGTTCGTGGCTCTGTGAGGCCCCATTGCCGAGACAGACATGGGCCCCTCTTGTTTGGCCCAAATAAATCCAGGTGGCTCAAGACGCATGCCCTTGTCACTCAACACGACTTCACCCCCCACAAACACAGGCACACATGATGACACACACACACACACACACACACACACACACACACACACACACACACACACACACACACACACACACACACACACACACACACACACACACACACACACACACACACACACACACACACACACACACACACTTGCAGTTCACTGGAATTTGATGTTTAAAGGGCTTTGTGTGCATGGCTGACAGGGAAACAATATCTGTTTTGGCATTGGAGAATTTAAGACTAATCAAGTAAACTTTCCATTAATAAAACAATATTGATTCATTCTCTTGTTTCATTTATTTCAGTTTAAGTCACTGAAAGATGGCAGATTTTTGACCTAAATTATCTGTTTGTGTTTACATTATAAACCAGTTTAATGCAATTCTTTAGTTTTTTTATGAAACAGATGCAACATCCAAGCTTAAGGTGTTGCAGAAGCAGTAAAAGGATCAAAGATGAGAACAAACAATAGATACACTGTACTTGAATCTTATCAACAAAAGCCCCAACAAAAATGCCCACATTTACACTAAAGCCCGGCCCACGAAAGGTCCAATGTAGACATTAAACATATTTAAATGCAAGACTTGCTTGTACAGTGACTACCTCCCTAACAGTTTTATATCAGAGGGCTCTTTGATTTCTTTCCTGCTGTTGATATTTACGATCACTGTACAAGCAGGCTTGAGCAGATGGATTGTGCTACTGTGCTGTTGCTCTGCTCCTGTTTAGAGACCTGAGTACACTGTGGCCACACATGTCCATCCTGATGACTAGGGCTTTTCTGAAGGGTCATATTGTAGCTGACATACAGAGACAGAGGAAGCACATTTTTATGATTGACATTAAAGCACAACCAACACAGTGCAGATTATGTGAAATATGATAAAATATAATGACTTATTTTTGTTTAAAATGGGACAGAAATGACCTGCATTCCTCTGAAGATCATCTTGACAGATGTACCAAACATTTCAACTTCTGTGCAATGCTCAAACCACTCAAATCAGTTACATCAAAGATGGAGCTCACATATCGAGACTTGTTAAGTTAACTGTAGTCATATTGCAAAGGTAGGGTGCCGGAGCCATTGCTGTCACTTGACGACGCTTGCGTCTAAATTGGGAGTGAAGGCTACCCCAGGAGACATGGGTGAACCTGTCACAGAAGACTGAGGGAGCAGAAATGTTCAAAAAAAATGCCACAACCACACACACATACACACAAACACTAAACCAACACAGTATCTCCATATGCTTAAGATCTTAATCATCATCACCATCATCTGTTCTGTCCTTTTTTGTGTGTGTGTGTGTGTGTGTGTGTGTGTGTGTGTGTGTGTGTGTGTGTGTGTGTGTGTGTGTGTGTGTATCTGTTGGGTTCACATAAAAGAAGGGCATCTGGAATACAATTATTCCAAGACACACTCACACACATATTTTCCCTTTGCTCTGAATTTGCATGAATTCCATACATTTGGCCTTTAAGAGGCAATAACAATTATTCATTGAGGTGGTTGTTACAGTCCAAATGCAACCGGCCACTAGCCTAAACAGCTCATTAAAATAGCACAATAGCTCACTTCAAGCACACAGGAAAATTGGCATGAAACTCTATCAATGCAACATCGTATGGTTCTGAATGTCCATTCTGGATAATATAATGAATTCTGAGTAGCTTTGTGCAGAGAATGAATGTACTGTATATTTCTTTTTGATTCTCTGGCACGGTTTTCTTGCACTGCCTTCTTTGTCTGTACCATGTGTCCATACTGTCTGAAACTGAGGCTTTGCATTTTTCAAGTAAGCTTTCTAGAGGAGGTAAATTTGGCAATAACATTTGATCAATGCATTGTCTGCAAAAATTTTGCAGACAAAGTTTACTTCTCTAAACAGACCTAACATACCTATTCTTATAGTAATGAAGACATTTGTATGACTGGTATGAGGTAACAAAGAGTGGAATATGCCATACTTGTATCTAATTTGACTAAAATGTTTATTTAAATAATTCACAATGTAGCAAGAAAATACGTATCTAAAACGTTAAATATAAAAATGAAAGTTTCTACTTTATGAAATGATGGTTCTATTTCCTCTTCTTCTTCGGTTAAATTTCCATTCCTGGATTATGCGGAATTGATAGTTGAACTTGAAAATGACCAGAATTATAGGATGAAAATTTATTATAGAATGAAAAAATACTGCAAAATTCTAAGAAGAAAATACTAAAAATCGTATTCCTACTATCAGGTGGCCTTCACCAAACATTAAACAAGTCTACATCAATGTGTCGACTCTGTTCTGTGTGTAGTCATAACTACGCACATATTCACATCAAACCTGAGATGGGCCAGACCAAGGAAAGTGTCCCTTAGGCCATCTTAGCCAGTCCTTCACAACTGAGCTTTAAAAGATGGGCGACAGTACAGTACGCTGCAGTTGGCCTTGATTGATGATTGAATAACCCAAGATCATAGATGTGCTCAGAGAGGACTTGCCGGTGCAGAGCTGTGCATACATCAGCCCTTCAGGACTACCACTACAGTACATACATCATGCGGTGAGACTGACTGATGTGAGCATGGGGACTATGTAGACCACTTAAGGGAAGCTTTCTACATGGCAGTCAACAGTCAAAGTTGACTAAAAATGATTACAGCTCAGGAAAGGGATGACTTTGTTGTTATGAATAACATTTTAACGGAGCCTGAAACAACTGAGGTGCAAAGCATGTGCAAAATCCACATATTACTAGGAGACAAACACATCCAGACACACACACACACACACACACACACACACACACACACACACACACACACACACACACACACACACACACACACACACACACACACACACACACACACACACACACACACACACACACACACACACACACACACACACACACACACACACACATGTGCTGATATCCTTGACAGGCACAACTACAAAAGCATAACTCAGTGGTAAATAAATAAGTTCATGCTATCTGCGTGCATTTTCTTTTTAGGAACTCTTGGGCTCACATAGACCCGTCCAAAGGATTATGTGCGTGCATTCGTGCATGCACAGAGGCCCCCTTTCAGCACCTTCTTACAGAGTGAAAACAAGCAGCTCCTCCCTCCTAAAGCAGCTCAAGGGCGCGGCCTATCTACTGAACGATAGAATGCATGAGTGGAATTGTGCTTCATTTCAACCAGCCGGCCAGCCTCCATCCACTCAGTGCCTTGGTTAATTTATATGGAAGTCAAACTGTTTGTACTGTCAAGGTTATGTTATTTAACAGGGGAACAGGGAAAGGATAGAGACAAGTTCCAGGCAATTTAAGATTCTGATGAGTGCATCCATAAGAAGTGAGCAGATCTGAAATGAGACCAATTAACTTCAATCCAACCAACTGACAAAGGACAATTCTTTGAGACCTACACATTTCATTCCCTTGAAATCTCTGCCATTCAAAAATGTTGTGATAAACGCAGCAGTTATTTCACCCTGATCTGACAACAGAGAATCCAAATTGAAATGTTGGTCATTTTGGTCCAAATGGGGAAAGTCCTGTATGTGCACACAAAAATTAAAAAGGACAATATCAGCATGTTGTTTGTGGCTAGCTTTGCTCAAAACTGTGATGCAGAATCTCCTGTCCCAAAGCAACGTGCACACATCCATGCGCACCAACACACTTGCGCAGCACACAGAGCACTCCTAAGGTTACCCCCCAGGACAAAAGCTTTACCATCCCACTGACTGGCAGATGGGGCAACCAGCTGACATCTCGGCCCGGCTCTGTTTCATGTTCCCTGGGTGTCTTAAACGGGCGGGCACCCTGTCTGATGGGCACAGGACAGCCAAGGAGGAAGCTCCTTTGACAGGGGATGGGGGGGCTGTGCTCCTTGGGGCTACCATTGAGGAAAAGAGGAGCAAGGACAGACGGAGATGGCTAATGTGCTTCAATGTTTGTACAGTATAATTGTGTGTCTCGCAGGGTGGGAGGCTCGGGGAACGTCTACAGAAGATGCAGATTAATAAGGAGCTAATGACTGCATTTAGCCCTATATGGTTTTCTAACACAGGATCAAATATTTTCCCCAAGGCTAAAGCCAACACTTCCTGTTGCAGCGATCATACTTTTTCTTTTAGTTTTGGAACCAAGTAATGTAAATCTAAGAGTACAAACCTTGCTCATTGTAACACAAAAGGTTTGCAGACGTGAGGCTACGGGGTCTCTATCTGTGCTACTGAAAAAAACATCTGTGTTACTATAGGAGAAGTGACACACAGTGCATTCACTAAAAGACTCTGACAACAAAGCAAAAGCTACACCTAAAAAGGAGTCATTGTTGTTGGGTTTTTCCCTCACAGACCTTTGGATGCGGTCCACAGCTACGGAAGTTCCATTCAATACAATCTACTAATAACTTGTTTAAAACATTAATAAGCATTTAAATGCTCTAGATTTCTCAAGACCAATCATCTTATCACATAAAACATATTGGCACTTCTATCAAAACACATTAACAGATGTGATGTGACTATTGTTACTGCTATCATCTATTGCAGTAATCTACTAAATGTCCACAGGTGTAAAACGTTTATCTAAAATTTAACAAACAAATTGTCCAAGTATTAAATAGTTCCAGGAACCTTTCATAATAAATTTGATGTAACTTTTATTACATAATATCATTCATATCTCTCCAGTCTGCATTTTAAATACTGGTATGAGAGTGATGGGAATATGAGAAACACAGCTTTCACATAGCTTTTCCTAAAAAAATAATTAAAAAAAATACTTTGTTAACACTGGCATATCAATTCATTTTGTTTATGATAAGCTAATTGCTGCAAATGCAAAAGTCATTAATTACTTTTTGAGGGGACAAATTAAAAAATAATTTTGTAAAAAATAATACATTTACAGCTTCACAAACTGTGCACTGGATTTGGTGGAACTGTATGAACAAACGTTATACTTACTGTTAAAAGTGACAACCATTAAGAAAAAACTGAAAAGCCAGAATATTTATGATTTTTTTAAGTTATGTTTTACATAACATTTTTTATTTTACTGTTACAGTAAAAAATAAACTTTGCAAACTAACTTATTTAGTGAATGATGGCAGACTACTTGCATTAAAATAGCATCAGCAGTCAGCTAGGTAGCAAGCTACTATTAGTAACTTTAGACTGTCTGCTTACTACTGCTACATTTGAAACAATTTCAACTGCACTGTGAATGTGATTAAGATTTTTTATTTTTTTCCCCAAATGATTTAATGTTTGAGTTCATTCTTGTGCTATTAGGGTCAGTATTAGGTAGGCATTCCTTAAAGTTGAAAAAGTTTATATTGGCTGACAGTCAGATGAATTACATATTAGTTCCGAAAAACAATCTATGATAATTATGTTGTCAGTAATTAATTAAATGCAATAAACACCGTTGTAGTGATAGGATCTATTTAAAACATATGTACAGAGAAAAAGGTATTACTACAGATGCCATCACAGGTATACGTAGCTACAATTGTTAGTTGTTAAATTACCATTTTACATAAACACAAGCAAAGAAAAATGAAAATGCTGAAAAGCAGTAATAGCACTATATTCCCCTTAACAATTTTCTTGCTTAAAACTCTGTAGAATCTGCATAAAAAATATGGTCATTTAAGTCTGCCAGCCTGACAGAAGACTCACTGTGAAGATGCACGGTTAATGGTAGTTTGACTCAGTTGTCATCACTCAAGTGCTTTGTAGCAGCTTGCTTCTTTGTAAATAAAGATGTTTTTTCACTTTACTACATTGTAAATGAGAACACATGTAAGGAAGGTTGCTGGTCAAATAAAAGCCAGGGGATTTTGTTATTGTAAACAAATGAAACATATAAAATCATTTTATGTAAATATATGGTCATCTACTTCCCAACATCTCTATCTCTTGTTCCTATACAGCAGCCTATCCACACTTACTCTGATAAATGTCTCCTCGGTTGTTGTTTTTTTTATTCCTTTTAGGGTTCTAACTGACATTAATCATCTTTTCATCCAGTGCGTCATTCGCATCACCAAATTAATATTTCTGATATACGTCCTCGGGTGACAAGGTGGCACAATTCTTTCACTGCCACTCCTTTGCTTTATTTAAATTATTACTTTTTTTTGGTTCTCCCTATCCGTTTTTAATATTTCAGCGCCTCAGATGTAGCGGCTCTTTAAAGCGCCCATGGGGGCTCCAAGTCCTCGCTTTTGTCTCCCATTTCCTTCTGAAACAGTTTTTCTTTAACCCTATGCGGCTCTTCACAGTTGTTGTCTTAGCTCTCTCCTCTCTGTCGCGCTTTCTGCTGCTTTCCCCCTCCCTCACTCAGTTTTCTACGTGTCAACCAGAGGTCAACGCTACACTTTTTTCTTCTGCATGCAAGAAGGCAGGGGGTATCTTTTTAGTTATTGTAACCTATAAATAGAAAAGAAAATCTGATTTAAGGTTGGGACGGAGGTGTCTTTTAAGATATAGTGGCATACCACTATCTAGCAATTGGAGGGTGTTTCGTATCTGGAGATAAGGATTTGATTATATCAATAAATGATTTGGATGAGGTTTGATCGAGAATATGGACATATTTACTTCGAAATTACTTAATTTGTAAGGGTATTACCTAACATTATTGAAAGTTGAAATCAGCAATGTTTTTTTTTTTATTTAGTATATTATTACTCTATTCATCTGTGGTGTAGTGGAGTGAGATGACACAAAAAATGCTGCATGTACCTTGGTTTGGGTCATCCTTCATGGTCTGCTTGTTGGGTCGCATGTGTTCAGTTAACAATGCTTGCAATGCTAATGTCGCTGACTCAATACTTTAGTAAATAGTATATTTGAGTTAATATTACAGTTTTTACTGCATACCAATAAAAATTAAGTGAATAATGTAAATGTGCAGAGTTATGGATTTAAGAACTATCTTACATACTGTATTGTTTTACAATGTTTGATTAAATCCGTGCCAAATTCTTGCTTGAATTAAAAAAAATCAATCTCACAAAGTTTAGATTTTATTTGACAGTGTAAGTACATTTCAAAATGGGAAACCAACAATTTTTCTTAGCAATGTTGCCTCATGTTCTACTGAGCCTGAAAGCTCCAATGAGCTCTCTAGTTAGTTCATTACTTCCAATAGTCTCATTATTTTGAGAGCCTTGTTGAAGCTAATAACCGACTAAAGGTCTAATTATTAGATTTTCCCCTAATTTTATTAATGCTAGCTAACACTTTGTGCAGACCCAACAGCATGACACAAGGAGGCAAGTAGTTGCTGTAGTAGTTGGGGGATTATTCACTCTTTGGTGTAAGATTCTTTTAATTTTACACAAACATGTCACTTATTGCCATCTTTGTAGTGCCACTTAACTTAAGCTAACATTTGGATGTTTGCGACAACACCTGTCGATGCACAGGGAAATACAGACGTACCCACTCACACACACAGGGAAACAGGCGCACACACACAAACACACTCGAGTCTGTTGGTTCAGCTCTTCCATTGAGGGTACGTATGCTAGCTGGCCATTGTGCGCGTTAGGCCTTTTGTCTGTGCAGCCTGAAACTGGTGATTGCACCTTAGCTACCGCAGTTCAAGCGTAAACAGTGTTTTCATGCCATACAATATTCACTGTTGCCAGTGGACCCCTAAATCCCTGGAACAGCTGAGTCCTAGGGTGTCAAAGATAATAGCGATTTATTGCAGTGCGAGGCTTTCTCGTTGCCCCTCCCGCCCCCTTTCCAATCCCCCTCCTCAAACAGATTAAAATTAAGCCTTAAACATGTGAGGATGGAATTAACACATTTAGCGAGTCTCCTCTTCCCACATCCCATTTTCGCTCCAGAGCGGCTGATCCCCGCTGCCGAACGCGGGTGCAATTTTAATGACTCGCAACGTTTTTGAAGTCCACATGAAAAAAGCGGCGCTCGCCGTTTGTGGCGGCGCTAGATATGGCTGGGCCACGGCCGGCCATGATTGGGGGGGACACACGCCGCCGACTCGGACTCCAGGCTCTTCGATAGGATCGGTGTCATTTTCCTCTCCACGATAAGACGCCTTGCTGACAAGGTCCGATTAGGAGAGAAAAAATCATTATTGCTATGCCTTTCATCCACCGGGGGTTTACCGATAAACAGCTCACCCGCGGCTAGATTTTCCGAGAGCAAGATGTTATACGTTAAAGCATATATGTTTAGGAAATGTAGTTTCAAGTGAAATTTTGGGAGCTTTTTTAATAATTTTATTTAAAAAAAAAAACATACTTTCCCTTTAAAACATATTTTGCAAAAGGCCTCTTTTTTTTCCCTCAACTGCTAACCCAAGCTGTGAAATATTTAAGTCCTAGATCTCGGCTTCATTAATCAAACAATTATTAAATAACTTCATATTCTTTTTTAACACAATATAACATGCTGATTGAAACAGCCAACAAAAAAAGTGATTTATTAGGCTATACCTAAAGGAAATCCACTTTAGCAAATATTAAAACTACATTGTAGAACAGAGAGAATTAAATTAGGAGTGAGAAAAGATTCAGCTACATGTTAAGAAGAAAAAGATTTACATTGCATATATACCGTATGGAATTCTAATCATTTATGTAGTGAGTAAAAAAAAAAATCCTTAGTATTAAATTGTGGTGTATTAGCAGGTCACACAAAACTTAAAAAATAATAATGTAAACTTAAATAGATCGGTTTAAAAGTATGTATGTAAGTATGGGAATAAACAAAAATAGGGAAACACTTTGCTTAAAAAAATAAATGAGTAATGGCAAAAATATTTTCCTGAAAGAAATATGTAAGGATTTTAATTTATAAAAAAAAAACTGTATTAATACAATTACATATTCTATAAAATATATATTCTTCTGGATTAATCAAATATTATAAATATTAAATAATGATATCAAATTTGTCAAGAGCTAATATAGCCTCTGCTTAAAATATCACTTGCGCTTCATAAATGTAACCGATTATGTCATTTGCTAAGTGTTTGCTTATGGATTTGAGAAGAGAGCACCACTTTGGTGGCCCAGCACCAAAAGAATCGTCGAGTCTGATCTTTAGAGGGAACAGGGAGAAATAAAGCGAGTGGGAGAGAAACAGAGAACCAGACAAAGATGGAGGGGGAGAGATAGAGAGTCGGGACAAACGTGCGCTGTTTTACTGGGCCACTCCAGCGCCCGTGGACTCTCAGCAAGACTCAAAGCCACACTCCGCTTCAAAAGGAGCCATGAAGATTTTTTTTTTTATGTTTACAAAAACATATTTATTTATTTCTCATCACTCTGTCATTTATCTATTTATTTCTTGCTGTCCCAGCACCCCTTGCTCTGCCACTGGAGTCATGTTCGATGACGCCGACATGTTCACCCTCCCCTCTTTTTCCCCCCTCTCTTTTAATACCACTGCAGTTGAAAATCAAACTGCTCTAAAACAAATTGATGTACTCTTTAATATAGTCGTCACATCATCACAGGGTCCCCACGCGTCTGCCTTGGTGACAACTGCAGGGCTGCTTAGCTTAGCCCAGTGATGGCTGCCACTTTGTTGGTCGCTTCAATGATTTATCACAAAAAAGAGAGGGAGATTGTGAGAGTGGGAAGAGAGAGCAAAAGGGAGAGACAGAAAGAAAAGACCCCTGGATCATGATTGAGTCACTGGCACCTTTGATTGACAAGGTCTAATCAGCTTATCTCCATCCTAATAAAGTTGATAGCCTGCGGTGCTGCTCTCTACCTGGCATGGCGTGAACTTTGGGCTAGGCTGGGGCCCCTGGGGGCCGGGCTCTGGCCCTCTCTGCTTATCTAAACGGGACTGAAATCAATCCCTAATGAGCTGTTTTCATTTGGCAGGATTGATTACAGGCCCCTAAACACCGAGAACACTCGCCTAAGAAGTGTTCTCAGCCTCTTGGTGGCCACCTTTAAAATGCAGAGTAGCAACGCTTTTGTCTGTGTCTGTCTTTGTTTCAGCAGCTCATTTTGCTGCCATTGCTAAGTTATTTGTGTCAACTGAACAAGTATAAAGGGGATGGATTTTCAAAGTAAATTCACTCCACATTTGCTGGTTGATTTACTGAGTCGTTCAAATTTTTAAATGTTGCCACTGGGGTGCATTCATTCATTCATAATTGTAAAAAAGTAAAAGCCTTTACATTTCATGTTAAAAATGAGATCTAAAAATGTAGAATTGCAATAAATCAACATTAGTCATGTCTATGCAAGCAAAGAACAGAAGCTTCAAGCACACATAAAACTATTGCTGGTACAATGAGCCCATAATTCAAGTTTAAAGTGTACCTTTAAAAAATTACCATTCATGCCCTAAAACGATTGCACATTTACAGCACCATAACAAAGGCATGATGACACAACAAAGCAAATGTCATTTGAAGCAATTCAATTATGAGAGTGATGCCGGTACACATAGCAGTGGATTTATATCACCATAACTGGAAAATTCAGCAGGAGTTTGATGGAGCATTTTTTTTTAGCAATGTCTTGTATGAACTGTCAATCAGTACAGTATGTACTTTCTCCTCTTCAATGAATAATAATCAAAAAGGTGGAACAGCTAATCATTGCAACTTGCAGATGACGATGTCTTATCTGACATGCTATCTATTTCTAAACAAGCAATCATAAATCATTCAAAATCTTTTCAACTGTGGAGGGAAGGACTAAAATCTGGCATGGCTTTGATTTAACATCAGTCAAGCCTCCACATTTGGGCATTTCAAATGCCCTTGACTCAAATGTCTGTAAATTGGCTAACTGCATGCCCTCCCTCTTTATTTAGGGTCCTCTTTAACTGGGCTAGCCCCCATGTCTGCTTGTTGCTATGCCTGGGCTTTTAAGTCAGTGCTCTTCACTAATGAAGTTCTATACTTTATTTATGAGACAAACAGAGGACCCTGGTTCTTGAGGGTGCGTGTGGTAAATAGCTTTGCATGTCCAAAGAGTCTCCTCTATATCCCTCTGAGGGCTCTCACTGCTTTTGGCAGGCCTTTGTTTTTTGCTAAATACACTGGAGACATTGAGAATGGTAGGAAAAAAAATGCTGAAATCTTGGTAAAATGGTACTGTTTGAAGATGTATCTTTTCTTAGAACTAAGAGTCTTCTTTTTTTCCCTTAAATGTGACCTAGAAGCATCCTGGCTTTTTTGTTCCTGGTCATTAAGAGATATATTGTCGACGCTGAAGAGAAAAGGGGACAAAGCCGAGTTTCTACGCCATTTCTTTGTTCAGGATCTATTTCTTTGAAATAAAATGTCTTTTAGTTCCACTCCTACCATTGGTCAATGACAGTTCTTAAGGGCTACTATGTCATTGTGGCTGGAGAATGCAACTTTGAATTACTGCAAAATAACGATCCTAAACTGTTCTTCGTGAAAAGTACAGCTTGGATGTATGAGGAGAGTTGAGGTTTATGGCAAGAAACGTATTTACAATATGACTAGAGTGCGTCTGTTGGGGAAAACACTTAACGCTTTAATTATTAGAGAATGGATGCCACACCTCTGTGTTTCAAAACTCAAAGCTTATTCCTTCAGCTATTGCCAATGTCATTTTCATAATGTGCATTCTTTTTATTTCATTATTTTGTATTTGTTGATGTGAAAGAGAAGGAACTACAATAAATTGAGCTTGTGTTGGACTGTAAAAAGAAACAGTGTAGTGTTTGCCAAATAACAAGTCCCAATCCTTAGTGTACTGTGTCTCAATACTCTAAGAACTGTGGCAGTACTATGATCTAAAATAGTGCAGGATTTCATGAAGACATCTGGCAAGTGTTGTGATTTGCCTTTGTGGAACCACAAGAGTAAATATGTAGCTTGAGATGGGTGAACAACATTAAATTAAAGACCAAACAAAATTTTTGGATCAGATGGCAAACCCTGTCAAATCTTATAAACCAATGGATAAATATGGCTACCTGATGTTTGTGCCCAGTATGTGTGTGTGTTGATTTTGAGAGATTGGCATATATAGTAATTAGTCTGGTGGACAGATGCATATTCCCTGTGTATCAATGTTCTTTGTGCAGATGTATTCCATGTTTGACCCGGAGACATTGTCATTTCAGGTTGTGCATCTGAGCGGAGGGTTGGTATCGACAGCAGAGTAAAGGAAGGGGTCATGGATTAAAGACGTGGAGCGAAGCTTCCCCAAACCACAAACACACCCCCAGCTGGTGTGGACCAAGCCAAGTGTGTGGGACCAAGGCAGGATAAACGAGCATTGTTCTTAGCTAACCGCACACACAGTGGATGAGAGGGCCACCGGTGACACAGGGTCAAGGGGCATGTGGCCGACTACGGCAGGAGAAACCACCGGGCCCAGGAGGTACTGAACACTGTTAAGCCATGGCCCACTTCTTTAACACCAACCAAGCGGGGGGCAAAACACAAAAAAACGAGCCACTGTAGTGAAAGACACGACTGGGTAGAATTAAAAATCTGTCGGCTGTCGCAGAATTTGACACAGTGAAGAAACTCGAATAACGGCAGGATCATCTGAGGCATTTGAATCAACATTTTTTAAGCAGAGAATGCAGATTGTATTTATGAATGCCAGTTACAGAGAACATCAAAAGCTGGTGGTCTGCGTGTGAACCTTCCTTGACTTGAATTATTAAATCTGTCGATGTCGCACACGCCAGCCACCCCGCGATTATAGTGTAAATTGACAAACTTTTTCAAAACTACAACGGAAGCCACAGAAAGCTGGTTGATACTTCAAGAATGAGCTTTGATACATCTCTGAGGAATACACTGTGCCTCAATAATGTGGTGACTGTCAGGAAGGAAGACAGGAAGAAGAAAAAAAATATGCTAACTGGTTAAATCTATTTAAGATCCCAATGAGCTTTTTTCCTATTTTAAGATAAAAACCATCCTTGATAATGAGGGAAAAAAAGGAGTTTGTGTTTTTTTTGGGTGGTTTATTTAGAAAGTGATATGCTTTTTTTTTTTTATTCCTTCTGCACTCCTGAATTAAGAACTTCAGGAGGAACCGCTGACGTTGTTTATTTTCATGGACCCCCTGTCTGTTTGAGTAGGAAAAAAAAAATAAAAAAAAACACACAGATGCACAACACACACACAGCCGTATCGATGCACAAATTTTCTTCGGGAGCAGAGCAAGGAGAAGCGGCGCTCAATCTGTTGCCTGTACACATCTCTCTCCCTCCCTGGCTCGCCTTTGATGTGCTCCCGAAAATGTCATCAGGCGTCAAGGAAAGAGGTTTTTTTCGACCCCCCCTCCGAATCCGCTCCACCCCCCCCAAACACACACATATCCACCCACCTCGCATATGAGCAAGACAATTTGCTGTCGCTCACTCATTCTCACCACTATCTTGAAACCCCTCCCAACACCACCCCTTCCCAACCCAATCCAAAACCGAATACGTACCAGTTTCTACTGCTATCTGGTAGCCGGCCTCCAGTCTCCGTGATGACCTTTCCAGCTTCTCTGTGTTGTCCAACAGATGCGCTCTCTGCAACAAATAAGAGAAGAAAAAAATAGAGCCAGAGAAACAAAACAAAAAAAAGAAAATGGATTGAGAGTGCTGGGACCCATTTCAAAGAAACACATCAACACTGTCACCTAAATAGACAGACCACATCCACAGCAACAACATAATACAGCCAGGTTGGCAATAACCTTCATGGATGACAATGTGTTATATGCTGATGGAATATCAAGCATATGCATGTTGAGGCTGACAGTGTAAGAGGTGCTGCTGCCTCATCTTGGACATAAAAAAAACAAGAACTACTTTGAGGTGTGTTGCCTCCTGGTGTTGTTTCACAGCACAGTTTTCTGCTGCACACACAACAATTTAATTTAAAAGCTTTCCAGTTAAAAGAACAATCCTGTCCAGGTGAGGGCTTCCAACTGAAAGACAAATATAAGACTAAATCAACATTTACTCCCTCAATTGTAGATAGTAATGCAACCTATAAAGTGTAAGATTTCTTGAATAATAATAACAATCTATCAGTGTCATGAATGTAAATAAATTGAACATCCTTATATACTGTAGGTGTGAAATGTAATAATCTATCCTAAACAAAACCAATACATGTCTTTTCTACTTGTTTATCCAAATTAGTGGACATGTATTGGTCCACTAATGTGGGTAAACAAGTAGAAAATAAATGTATTGGTTTTGTTTAGGATAGATTATTACATTGCACACTTATATAATGATGTTTGTCATTCATGATGTATGAGTTACTGCATCCCCCCTTAGTTTACTCACAGCTATCAACAATTGACAAGGCTGCTCATTGAAAGCATGGAGCTAAGAGAGCCTATCAAGAAAATATGTGTTTCATAAATAATTAAATAAGCAATTTGATCTTTTTTTTTTTTAAGTAGATGTTTGTGTGTATCAAGGTGTTAGCTAGGGCTTTAATAGTGTGTGTGCACATTTCGATTGATAGCAGTTCCTTAGATACCGAGAGACCCAGTGGTTTTGGTTTCTTCTCTATAGCTATACAATTCATGTCTGACAAGCAGGGCAAGAAGAGATCTGATCTGTTTACTCATGGCCTTGAGTTCCATCTAGGGGCTCTCAAACGTAGGAGTCTACCATTATGTTTATATTTCATTGTCTTCAAGTTTCCAATTAGTGCACCGTGTATTAACAGATATACTTATGATGTTAATAAACATGCAGTTTGATGGAAAAGGGCACAGGCAAATTCTTTTTTTTTTTTTTTTTTTTTTTTTTTTTTGAACACCTTGAATCAGTCAGTTTAGTTTGCTTATATTCAGATAAAGATTAATAAGGAGGAACCAATGACACATTTACACAAAAGCTCATTTTGACGACAATGCTGTTGATCTATACCTGACCATTTGTATTGTTCAATGTAATGTGTGTTTTATTGTGCAGAATTAAGTGGAATATGTATGTTACCTGTACAAAGAGTTTTCAGGAGTGATTAGTTGGGGTCTTAAATGTTTTCCTATTTGGTTTAAACATAATTATTTCCGCTGCCACCATTAGGGAGCCCTGAATCTTATCTCAACTAACAGCTACAGTTAGTCAAGTTGTCAAACAGTACTGGAAGCAGAACATATCTAGCTGGGTATAGCTACAGTTTCAACATTACATTTTTTAATTCATTGTACAAAAGGAGGCTTCCCAACTGTGAGTGCGCTATGGTTGTGGTTGCATTAAACTGCCTAGAAATGACAATATTAGATCATTATTTACCAGACCCATGGAGGTTCCCCTCCACTTCACAAACATGTGTCTATGTTCTGGACAGTCATTTAAGATTTTTTTTTATTTTATTTTTTTAAAAAGGATGATACAGTTACCCGCAACCTGTAATTGTAATGTGGAAACCTTGAGTGTTTTAGGGTGTTTCATAAATGTGAGTATTAAATTGATTCTTTGTTTCTGACCATATACGTTTTTAACATGTTTCCCAAGATCTAATAAACTACATCTCTCATTAAAAGATTCTGGTGTACTGTATCATAAGGGGGTTAATCATGAAAGCATCTGTTTGATCATTCTTTGTTTCAAATAATGCCTGGATATTATATTGAAGTTGTTTAATTCAATGCACTTATTCTATTTCATCATCAAGGCTGCTTAAAGCGGATTTTAAAGATTGACTAAACGGTTATTTTGCTGACTACTTTCAACTTTTTTACAAATTTCCACCAAAACATTTTGATGTATTTAAAAGACTACCTTCAAGTTTTTTCCTTAAAAAAAAAAAAAGGTAGTCAATCACCATCATACAATCTATTTTATTAGGCAGAGGCAAAGTGTAACTTTCAAGTCTATTGTTAATCTATGGTTGTTCAGTGCAAAGTTTCAATCACCTAACAAACATACATTACACGCATAGCTTTAAACAACATATACAGCCCCATACTGTCCAATGTATCGACCCAGCTTTCATTAAATCCAAACTGAATTCAGAAGAGGGGATCATAAACAGCATAAACATGCAGGGCTTAAATGTTTACTCGAATGTTGTTGGTTTTGATGGCCTTTCTAATATGCTGTGTTAAGAAACTGATCAGATGTAACATATTTGACACTCAAAAACAACCCAACGAATGACATCCGCCTCTCTGACAAGGGTGTAAGCCCATCACATGAACGGAAGGGACAGGGGGAGAAGTGAAATCTCTAGTTTTGGTTAGGCTGTCAAAATGTGTACCAGCTAATCACTCAGAGGAAATGAAAAAAAACGTGGAGGGAAGAAACAATAAGTCAACGACACACTTTTCAAAGTTTGACAATAAGAGGGATGGGAAAAGAGCAGGGAGGAGAAAACTCCCTCTGAACACTCTTCTTTTCCTTGCTTCCTTTTTCTTCGCGCCGCTGACAGATGTCATTTAAAATTGCAGACATACTTTTCAATAGTTAAAGGGAGGGCAGGGGGAGGATGGAGGGATAGGGGATGGGGCAGGTGGATGTGTGGTAAAATGGGCTGCTGGTAGGAGGAAAGCGATGAGGAGACCGGGACTAGGACAGGATGCAAGGTGTGTTTTTAGGTGAAAGGTGTGGTAGTGAGGGTTTCGGGGAGGGGTTACATGGTTGTGGAAGTGGTAGTGGTAGTGGCATCAGCAGAGATGGTGGCAGTGTGCTCGTGGGAGAAAATGGATACCAAGCTTGGGCTATAATGAGCCCCTATGGATCAGAGGGGACGTATTGACATGCAATGCTTAAGCTTATACAGCTAGACCATGGCTGCAGTGCCTGTGTGTGCCTGGGAGCATGAGGCAGCCAGGGATACTGACAGAGTAGCGCACTCCCTGGGTTCTTCAAAGAGCTCAAGTGATTAGTATGTTATCATTACCATTCGAAACGTGATTTTCCTATTCCCTCTCGGCAAAGGTGACACGTCTCGGGGAGACGGCCGGCAGACTCACTGCGATGGAAAGCCACTTCAAAGCTTTCTCCTCCTGGATTTCTCTCTCACTCTCTCTCTGCTCTCCCTCGCTCTGTCTTCTTTTAGGGCCGGGGGGAGGGGAGGGGAGGGGAGGGTGAGTGTGGGTGGGTAGGTGTGCGAGGTGGGAGGGTGTGCTGGGGGGGGTAGTGGTGGCAGTGGCGGTGTATATGTGTGTGTGATCATTAGAATAATGCGCCCCGAGTTTGACGGTGAGAGAAACTGAAGGAAAGGGTGAGAGTTCAGCCACTAAGAATCCAGTAATGGCTCACTGTGATGGCCCTAATAATGAAACAATCCAGCCATGGACACAGGACGCTACCATGGAAAATAATGACAAGGAACATGTAAAATGAAAGCTAAACATCCTACATTACGTAGTCACAGATGAGGCTGATATAGAGGTTATGTCTAGAAACTTCATCTAAAATGAGGTGACTCTTACTCTACAGAAAAGCGGTTTGGTTCCCATATACAAATATCACACAACCACACACGACTATGGTTTTATTCTGCACTTACAGTAGCAAGAAAAATCCAAGACATTCCTTGTCAGCATTTCTGTCGAAGGAAATGCAAAGCGGCTACCAGCCCCTACTGTGCTACAAAGTCACATATCAAGGCTTGACCCCCGAGGTTCTGACATAACCATCATGAAATCCTCAGAATAGGGCACACGTACGCTAACACCTATTCAAGCTTGAATACTGTCTTACAATTCAGATCTGCCGTAAATCAACTTAAGACAATCTGAGGGTTTCATCACAATCATATCTGACGGTCTCATGGAGACTTCTAGCAAAGGATTTAAATACAATATATGATAAATATCTAATAGCATCTCTGCACTGGTGCACCCCACCACCACCACCATTTCTGCCTATGCATGTATGCCTTTTCATCTGACACCTACATTTTGAACAAAGATCTTCTTAGGAACCACGAAAATGGTGTTTTTTTGTTGTGCTTTTTTGCGTCAAGAAACACTCCTCAGTTGTAAGTTATTAACAGGGAGCCCCAGAACAATGCAGCTGTAGCTCAAAAGAAATATCTCCCCTCTTCTTTCGCTCTCCTGCCTTTTTTCAATATCAAACACAGGCAGTTACTATCACCATTTTCCAAAGTTCAGATGATTTCCTTATTATTTCAATAAGGGTGGGGGAGAGTCAAAGTGAATAATGATGACAGCTGTGATTCAGACTGACTGTGTGATCTTCTGTGCCGTTTGTTTGGGACTTGTAAGACGAGGAATTACAAGTGTCAAACAGCTGTGAATATGGGTGCTAAATATTTAAACATGTTTTTCAGCTGAAGAAAAAAAAGTATAGTTTTTTAAAAGCAAGGCTTAAGTGTGTATAAGCTGTGCACGCCTTTGATTCAAATGCAGGAAGAGCAGAAGGGTAAAAGACTGCAATGGAGAAGTGCAATGGCGAAGAGGGTGCAGAATCAAGCCTGAATACACAGATTGGGCCATTCCTAAAGGGGTAGACAGGTGAGGTAACTTAAGATGTCTTCTGACCCTCAGGCTAGGAGGAAATGCACCAAAAAGGTGGGAAGAAGAAGGGGAAACAAAAGTACAACTAAATAAAAGAAACATGGCATGGTGATAACATGGCATCTGGGCCAAGTTTGCGCTCTAAATTATGGATAGGTGTGAATGGTGAGCCTTTGATAGGATTCGAATTACTGTGCTTCAGCAAAGGCCCTTTTGAACATAGTCTCAGTCAAAGGCCCATTTAACAACATACTGTAACTACACCTGCAAGTCATGCTTCAAAAGGACAAGCAACATAATGTAAACTCCAAAAACAGCAAAATACTAAATTTGCCACAATTGGAAGGAAATACACCTTCTCTAAAATATGATCCTCATCAGTATCAATTAAAATATGTTACAACTACTGGGTGTTAATTATAAACATTATGATTGTATATTTGATATTTCCTTAGCATCACAGTGTTATTAAAATAGATATATGTATAAAATATACATTACAGTATAATGGTATTTGAGCTAATATTAGTACAATCTAAAAGGCTGCATATACACTATGTTACAGTTTACATGCTTTTGAAATACCACTATCTAACTAAATAAACCACCTATTCTGACTTGAATTATCATGCTTGCTGCATTGCTTATCCAAAGGATATTTGGAGTCAAAGTTTCAGTCTTAAAATAAACACAATAAATGGACGGGGTATCACGGCAGTCCAATATTATATTTGCATCAAATAGTTTGTTAACTGAAAGATGAATTCAATTTAAAGTTCATTTGTATTTAATTATGAATGGAGCAGCTCAATTAGCGCATCTGTACTATAGTTACAGCTAATGTAGATTCCTGCAACGACAAAAGTTCAAGGAACCACAATTTTATTCCAAGATCAGTGCTTTTTGTTTACCACCTCAAAAAGGGAAAAAACTGCTAATGGAACTGAATACAAAACATTTTTATGAAAGGTTATATCAATTGAAAATGATAAGGACACATTAGTTTAGCTTCTTACTTGCTCATAATTAATTCAAAAAACCCTACGATAGTATTTGGTAAGCTAATCTGCTAAGTAACAAGCTAACTACGATTCTTGTTTCTGCTGGCTGTGTATCGTCGCTAACTTGATCTGCCAAACCATTTTTTTTAGGTGTTGCATGTTCATATATTAACATATCTACGAGCCAGCAATGTACAGTAACTGTACATGTGAAACTGACCGTTTCACATGTTTTCACCAACAATAACACTTGAGTTGATAATTAATGACTTGAGCAATTTCATTCCATTGCATTCTGTGCATGGTACCTTACAATGCACATTATAGAATATGAACAATGAAATACATAGAAATAAAATGGCACGGTTTGAGTTCACTAAAAAAAAGCAATGGTGGTGATGTTAATGCAGTGGTGACCAGAGGTGAACTACCCTACAGTCCATTATTATGTATAGTCTTAAAAACATATTCATATCACTGATAATAACATCAGTCCAACTTATTACAAAAGGCAGAGAGCAATTAATGTGGCTCCATTCGAGAACATTAAGGGAGAGTGAATCTTACAAGCAGCAAATCCCTCTTGAAACAAAGAAGTTGATCTGTGTTGGGCCCAATAACTGAAGTTACTCTAAGCCCTGCCTCATTCAATATTTGTCTTCAAAAAGGCATATCAGAAATAATATCTTATCTTTATGATATTTCAGGTAACTGGAGAAACTGGCCTTTGGTGAATTCATTATCTTTGGCTTGGCTTGTAAGCTGTTCAATCAGACATGCAAAAAAAAAAAAAAAAAAAAAAAAATCAAAATGAGCAGATTTTAATTTTCTACAGGAGAAAGCAGGGCAAGTTGAAATTTCAGTGGGAACGCAGAATTTAAACTGTGCGAGCAGAGAAGCACTTACCTCTTCACGTAACTTTATCAACTGCATCATGAGAGCAAAAGGGAAAAGAGAGAAAGATGGAGAGAGTGAAGGAGCGATAAAAAAGCAGAAACATGACAGAAAGAAGATCAGTCATGTGGCTGGGTACAGAATTAACCTGACGATTTATCTGTTTGCATGTTTAGCATTTGGAAAGTCACAAGACAAACACATTAAACGAAGCTAAACACGCTGCTCGGGCTGACTTTTTTGAACAAACAAAGATCAAGTCCTGGTGCTGTCACATTAAACAAAGAGATGGAACGGATCGCTCGACTTGCAATATCAACTAACATTATCAAGGACGTCACATCACAGAAGTCGATCTAGCAAGAGAAAAGGAAAAAAAAATCAGTATAGTCTGCACAGTTACTAAATATTTTTCCTCAACATTTTAAACTATATCTCTAATTTCGCTGAATTCTCTGGAAAGGGATAAAAAGAATGATGTGCCCTTTGGAACAGAGTTGGAGAAATGCTGAGCCACTCCATTTGCACTGCTGTTTATCAATGCTGATATGCTGTCAATATTTCATGTAGCTTATGCATCTAAGTAAAGGTTCATGCTGTTTAGATTATGTATGGAAAGAAACGTGAGGCTACCACTGTACATACAGTGCAGCGTATTATTGGGAAAGCTACAGATCATGAAAAATGAATCTTAGCATAGCTATACATTTTTGATGAAAGAGCATAGCAAATTTAAAGTGAAGTAAATAAGAAATGCTATTCCTATTCCCTGTCCTGGAAACCCTTGCATCACTGATAATGAATCAGACATTTGAGGGAGGGGAAATAATCCCATTTGGCATTAATTATGCCTAATCACAATTAAAAAGGTTGCTTCCCTGGCCTGTTCTTAAGTGAGGGCTGTAGAGAAGTGAAGAGAAGGCTGGGGGTTATTGTGGGAATGTAACACGGTTTGATAGAAAAAAAGGAGAAGGACAAATGTTTTGATTTGTAAGCCTTATAGGAGGCGATTTTTCTTTTTTTAAATCCACATTTCTTGGCCAACATTAAAGATTAGCAGATCTAAAGGGAGGCTCAGGGCCACTGTTACTTGTCCGGTTTATTTTAAAATGTTGTGAGCCTGGAATAATTGTGTATCATATAAAAAGGTGAGAGTTTTTAGATCTTGAACTACAAGCTTTATTGCTAACTTGAAGGTTAAAAATAACTGACAATGAGGAGAAAATGAAACATCAGCTGCTTTTACCAGCTCTTCTGGCCAGAATAAATCAAAGAACCAACCTTCAACATCTGCACCTATTATACTGAAATCCTAAACACCAAAAGACAATACTGTACTGCATACATTTTTTCTCCTCAATTTATATTACACCACTGGCAAACACACTCAAAAAAATGTGTGGTATGGTAATAAATCCAGGAGGAATCTATGCTATAAAAAACGCAAACTAAAATACCAAGTACTTCACACATTACAAGCTTGCATTTGTCACAGCACTCCCCCCTCTGTAATTTTAGAAGCATCTCAAAAATAGTTATCGTTTAAGTTTTTTCCACCTAAAAAAAAAAATGTTATTGCAAATATAAAAATATTGTCGATATCTCTAATGTCGAAGATAAACAAGTATAACTGCATGTTTTTCTAAACAGCTCTTTCCCTTGAAAATGTCGGCACTAACAAGACGCACTTAAGAGTGGAAAGTGTCTTCTCTAACTCGAGCAACAACTCCCCACTAAGAATGCATTATTGAAGAGGCCAAAGTTTAAAACTACACTGTGGATGTGCTTATTTGGGGCTTGAAAAAAACCCAGCAGATCTTGCGATCCCTCACCCCAGCTCAGCTATCAGTCAATGGGTACCAAACAAAACTTGTTCTAGCTCATTTGTGCTGCCTGACTGATTGCAAGTGCTCGCAGAGGATTTGTTAAAACTATTCGAGGAGCATGTTGAGCTGCGTTTCTTGTTCCTTCCTGTTTAGCTTTATTTTTCTTTGGCATTCCATTCTTTAGTACAGCCAACGATGCTCGCGTCGCTCAAGAGATATAGAACAGTAAATACAGAATATTGTAAATGTTATAATTACTCCTGCATGAGCGCCTTTCCTTGTGTTTTTGTGATGCCAGCCAGTATTCAAAATTGCACTGCTGCAATTTTTCTGTTATGATAATCAGCAATTTTTTTTCAAACAAAAGATTTTTTTTATCCAATACGGAATTCGATACAAGTGGTAATCTGCTTCCTTTGTAGCCTGTAAAATCTGGTCCATGCCGGCTCAAACCAGCACAATCTCTTGTGGCCAAGCCTTCTGCTGTGACTGAAATCGAAACTATTCCGTATAGTGTTCGTGTGTGAAAATGTGTGTGCATTTGCTGCTTTGTGTGTGATGTCTCTGTGTCTGTCTGTGTGTGTGTGTGTGTGTGTGTGTGTGTGTGTGTGTGTGTGTGTGTGTGTGTGTGTGTGTGTGTCGCACCAACATTTGTGCGTGTCTTGCATGCTGAGGAAAAATGTGCAATGGTAGCCTACCACATTATTTAAAAAAAAAACGAGTGATAGTGCCAATTCAGTCTCTGTCGGCATACAGATAACGAATAAATGCCGAACTCTATTAAATCGTCCTTTGGCCATTATCGCAGGGCCAATACGCCATTTTCAGAACTTATGACGATTCCCTATTTACTTAGCTATAAATCCTTGCCATGTAACCAACAGATTTGTGACTGGTAATGATCTGCTCAGCCAGGGCTATATGAAATGATCCTGACCTCTTTCAGATCGTCAGGAATTAAATTGACCGACTTGCCCCGGCCCCCACCATCTTTTCCCCTCTCCTATCACCGACGTCTCGTTAGATAAAAAACTCTGAAGTTCCGAGTACTCCACTCACAGCAAGACCAAGACAAGTATTATCTCCACAAGTTTTTAAATGAAAATGAGGTAAATACGGCACCTGGGAGTAAAAAGGGAAAAGTATACCATCTATTTATTTTGCCCCTAGCAGGAAGTTTTGCTGAGGCTTTGTGTGTGTGTTTTAGATATAATGTATAATTACAATTTGTTAATTTCCACATTATTACATTGCTAATTGTGTCTGTGTTCTTCACAATTCAATAATTGATATTGTATGTTTTAAACATATTAAGGGTTTGAGTCCTGGTCATCTTTTTGCAAAAAGAAATTGGCAAAATAAATAAAATGAAAGGTCACTTAGTATAGCTTAGATTTTTGCCTAAATTCCCAAAGATAAATATGTTTAAGGGTAAATATAGTTTATACATTATTACATTAATTCAATTTAATTAATTTTACATTTCATAATTAACATTATTACGTTGATGTGAACTGAGAATTAGGATTGAAGCTGAGGATAGTGTTCACAGATCTAAATGTCACATTCTGCTACCTCTACTTTTCCTGATATTTCCTCCATGTGTGTGCATGCATGGATAAAAATGTTTTACATTACGTAATACAATCATTTGACATGAAACAATATGAAATAAATGTGATAACTATTGTCAAAAATAATTAAATGATAATTACAACAATAAAACCGTAATTTCCAAAATGTAGAATACTGATGTATAACATCATTCAATAATATCAAATTCCATATTAATATTTTTTTTCCAACATTTTTCTTTCAGAGATGTGTAAATTCTAGATTTATAAATATTACTTTTTAAATATTTTTGGATACATTTTTAATGAAAGGGAAATCAAATTAAAATGGAATTAGAAGTGTTTTTTTTTTCCACTTTTCCTTGACAGGATGTTGATAGAACTCGTCAGTGTCTCAAACGAGACATTTCTGACAGCAAATCTCCTTCCAACTTCTGCAAAAAATGTCAGAGTCACTTTTGTGTCTCGCTAATTTGCCAGGAATATGCATTTCAATTACACATCTTGGTTCTTGATACATATGTTTCTTAGATGTGTAGTTCACGGGTCATCATTGAAATGGTAATAGGGAAATGTTCAAAAAAAAAAAAAAAAAACTTTATTTAGCCTTGCTTATGTGTGAATCATCTAAATATACTCACATAAAGCACTGTGGAACTAAATGTGCAAATATGCATTGGAGCATTCATCTTTGTCTTCTTTCTTTTTGGAGTGTGCACGTAAATGCAAAGTATTTATTTGCATGTGATTGTGAGTGAGTTTGCGTGTGTGCGTGTCTGTGCATTGAGACGCAGTAACCCCTGCAAGTTGACAGCGATTGGAAAGGTAATATATAATTAGTCAAAAGACGTTTGGTCATAGTTTAGAGCGGCTGCGTATGAGTGGCAGCTGTGCAGGTGAGCAATAGGTAAGTGCGTCTTAAATGTTAAAGCGCTGTTTGCTGAATCTGTTGATGTACCGTTTTGATGCAGTTCTACATTTATTCAAAAAAATTATTTCAAAACAAATTAAGTATAAAAGAACATGTGGCATATTTTGGGCAATTAAGATCACAATTCAAGATAATTGTTTTTCTTCTTCATTGCCACTTCCGTAACTGCGGTGAATGAATCTTTTGTAGACGTTGCTGACAATGAATGAGAATTGCTAATGTGGTCTTTATCTCTTGTTTATATCCCTCAAATTCACTGAACTGACTTTCAAACAAAATGTCAGTCATCGTCTTTTAATAAACAAACCAATTGTGAATATGTTGATAGATAATAGATCAAAACCATAAAGAAGTCAAATAGAATTTAGGAATTTTGATTAAGAGCTGATGTTAAATAATAAATTACAGTATTTAGGGGCTAAAGGATCATTTTGAATGGAATACTGCACCAAAATATTTCCGTGATTTTTTAAAAGTTTTTAATCAAATGTCCACAATATGAACCTGCGTTCTTAATAATTTTGAGTATTAGTATTGTGCAGGTTCGCCATCCTTGGAGTTTAAAAAGAAAGGCCGGAGAACAAGATTTAGCAAATTTAGTACGTCTGTGTATGGAGAATCTATTATTGGCCTAAGTCCACACCCGGCTGGAGAACAGCTGTGGGACGTTTGGGGTGGGGAGGCCGGGTTTTTGGATTGAAATTTGTGTTGGATGGTGCGTTTGTGTTTAGGTGTGCATATGTGTGTGTAAGCTTGTGCGTGCCTGTGTGTGTGTGTCAGTCACAATCTGGCTTTGGCCAGACACTGGTCCCATGCCCTGAGCCCACTCACAGGCAGCCCAGCTTTGCATTAAACAGTGTTCCTTCCGCATGACTTGGTGACAATACTGTGGTTTCAGCTCTCAATGGCCCCTATGAGGGACCCACCTCCTCACCCTTGGGGCCAGTCAGCCACCCACACTGGTGTCGATTGGGCCCCTGATTAGCACCTCACCTGGTTCTCCGAGGAGCCGGCGTCATCCCCCAGGAGCTCGTTGCGCACCTCATCACTGTAGGCAATACGTGACCTTTTCTGCAGGGGGAGGAGGATGAGGAAGAAAGACAAAAAGAAGAGGAGAAGGGAGAAACAGGGGAGAGAAAAAGAGAAAACAAGTGGGGAAATATGGCTTAGTACTGTTGTTGATGCAAAAACACAACAGGCATTCCTTAAGCACGAGAGCCCCCTAATGGAACTTGGTGACAAACTGAGTCATACACATGCAGGTTGTGTGTGTGTGTGTGTGTGTGTGTGTGTGTGTGTGTGTGTGTGTGTGTGTGTGTGTGTGTGTGTGTGTGTGTGTGTCCCTACAACACTGAAAACAAGCATGTCTGGGTTTGTGCCCATGCCTCTTCCAAGGTGATCTACTGTACCTAGTGCACTTGTGCCACAGAAGTGATGGCAAACAGCCCCCCCACCCCACCCCCCCCCTCCCTCCCTCCCTCCACCTTGCCCAATAAACAAATATAAGTTGAGGGATGAAAAACCTCATCTTGTGTGCATGGAGAGATTGTGGAACAGGGGGGCAGGGGAGAGGGCCATGTATTATGAGGAAGTATCACTTGTCAGCGCTAAATCTTTTCTGGGGGTTGTCACCGCTGTCATCCTAGTGCAGTGGCAGGCTCTGTGATAACACCAATGCTGAGACAGGGAATAATTCATCACCCATCGGATTTGGGGTTGCCTCTCTCCAACACACAAACAAACCCTCTCTCACTCTCTCTCTCTTTCTCTGCTTCCAGATAGGCTAGAATAAGAGGGAATGCCATGTCCAAAAAAAAAGAAACCCAAAAAGACAAACACTTAGACACACACTTCAGAGTGTGCCACCTCCGATTGTCGAAGAGTGGGCTGCCGTTGTACCGCTTGTTTACAGACGCCCGACCCATGGAAAAACTCTTGGCATGCCCTCTAAACTAAATACACACCAGCAGCAGCAGACACAGAAAGTGTTTACTAAGCCTCCTTCGCTTTCTCTCCCTGCCTTGACAGGGTTTCTAGGTGGGCTGTAGGAGGTGGGCAAAATCAAAGACAAATATCACTTTTTCTCAACACAAATTCTTTCCATTTTCAATATTTTCTTAGTTCTCGACTCTTAATAAATAAAACAAAGTAAGAGAATCAGTGAAGGGACACCAATTACCTGGTGTGGACATTTTTTCCTTCAAATATGCTTCCCCGTATCTTTCTATTATCAGTAAAAGTTTGAAGAAGCTATTGCATGAATTATTTTGATGCTGCCTTCCTTAAGAGAAGCACAAATCAAACTTGGATAAGCCAATTCTAACCTCATGAGTGATGATATAAAGTTCCTTGATTGAAATAACTTTGGAACCATCACAAGCCGAGCTAGTTGATTTTTTTTCTTTTCTTTTTTGTGTGTCTACTCATAATCTGGAGCACTGAGTGGAAAGTCATGGCTGATGTGATTTGGCTGTTATTATCGTGATGGTGAGGGCCACAGTGCTCTGGAGTAATTACTGACTAGACGCAGGGCCTGATTGACCCAGACCACAAAACCCATTAGATAAAGAGCACACCCAAACAATACTCAACCACAGGGACCTGAGCTAACCACAGAATGCCCACTGTGGGGAAAAGAGAAGATCGGCAGCACGGACACAAATACAATACAACATTGCCCCCCCCACCACCACCACCACCACCACCACCACACACCCCAACCTAACCCACATTACGCAGGAGCAATATGTCAAAATCTGCTGTTTTGAAGATGTTTTTGCAAATGTTTTGTGATAGTGCCATACAACATTTTAGCTAAATTATTAACTTTTAGGTTTGTGAAAATTGTTGCAACAAAAAATTCCAAAATATCTAGAAAAAAAACAGGTAAAATGACAAACGTGTCATCCATGAATTTATCATATTTGATTTTTTTCTATTTCCTCAACACTCTTTTCATTAAAATCAATAACATAATTGTCGCTAAACATGTACATAATATAATAATTACTGATTTGTTTTACCCCCTTTCTTCTGAAACCCTTCATTTGTTGAAATGTCTGCAGACAATGTATAGGTATATTAAAAAATAATTAAAGTGATCATATTTTGTCCCTCTAAAATTAGATAATCTAAAAATGGAACTAACTTGTATGCTGATTTTAAATTTCAATTCTAATGTCAATATTTTTTGTCAGCTCCATCTTTGGTGCAGAGGTCAGTAAGTGGTCACTGTGCTGCTGCCTGGACATTAAAAGGAATTTCAGATTTGAGTCAAACCAGAAAGACAATGAGCATCAATTTGAAGTTAGCATGTATACAAGGCACACACACACACACACACACACACACACACACACACACACACACACACACACACACACACACACACACACACACACACACACACACACACACACACACACACACACACACTTATTGCCAGAAAAACACCCACATATTCCATTTAAGTTGAGTTTCATCTTAAAGAGCTGCAGTGCAACTTAGGGGGAAAGACGACTTCAGCAGTAATTGAGACGAGGAAGCCTGGGAGAAGCATTGATTTGAATGTTAAGGCTTACGTCGCCTTCAAACCATATGCAGGGATTTTTTGGTATTTCTAAATAGCTGTCTGTTACAGATGAATGTATGAAGCGTTTCTGCAATGAGAACAGTGTAGATAACAAAGGGAAGTATGAAGAATGGAAAATGTCACTAAAATGAAAGTGTGCCGCTACTTCCCCTGTACCTACAGTATACACTTCAGTTTTTGGATTCTCTCTCAGGAAAACAACAAATTCCTGAGTGATTACTGTCTTCCCATTTGATGTCAAACATAAACAGCTGTGCAATATTGACAGCTTAATACAGGAACAGATTTTGATTATAAGTTTGGGTGTTAAGTAAAAAATTGCTAAGTGACAACAGGATCATTCTTGAGGTCAGGGAAACAGACATCAGGTACCTGCTCCATATTAAAAATCTTTAATTCTAAAAAAAAAAAAAAATCCTCTCATTCTAGTTACAGAATGTAAAGACTGAGCTCTGCATCTTAAGACAAAACCAACTAATCAGGCTTTGTAATCTAAAAAAGAATGAGCGCTTTCAGAAGATTCCTTATTGCTCAGAAAAGAAAAAAAAAGAGCTTTTTTAATCCTTTTGAAAGGTCTGTCTTTTGTCACTTTTTTAATCTTGGGTGAGAATTTGCTTCTATTCCCGGAAGCACACAAGAAAAGTACAAAGGTACATCTTAACTTTATGCAAAGTGGCCTGCCTTTAAAACTCTACACATCCCGTCAAATGCAGCGATGGAGGTGCTGGTGTCCTGTCAAAAACACACGTTTTACCTCTGTTGACATGGATAGCAGATGGAAAAAAACTACGCTTCTTTACCCATCAAAATGTAATTACATATGCATGCATAACAATTCATATCAGATATGCTAATCAGCTTGGCATAATCCTCCGAGCAGCAAATTATATTTATTTAATTATAGCAAATATATGGATCTTTCCTTTGTGTTCAATTTCTTTTTAGTACATGAGCATGCATGGGTCTATATTGCCTAAATGAACATGATTTGTAAGTTCCCACATACACCAGAAAGAAGAAAGTAAATCTTAAAAAACATCTGTTTTCAAAAAATGTATTGATGATTTTAAAACAATGACCATTCCTAATTTCAAGCAGTCAACAATCACAGTGTTTGTAATGTAAAAGAAGAGTTCCCTATCTACAAAAAAAATAAATAAAGAAATCGCAATAATTAAAATCAAATAAACTGAGATTCATCAATGCCTTCCAACTCCCCTTCTTGCTTTTTGCCCAGTTGAACGAGTGCCACAAGGACAAGCGCAAATAATTGTGGCGCCTGGAAAGCTGAAAAATGAAAACAGTTCATTAGATGGGAAATAAAAGGCGTAAAAATACCCAGGGGCAGAGTGTAATGAGGGGCCCCAAAGTTCCTCTGCAGACGCTTTTTCCCTCCACTTTCCCAAGCTTTTCCTTTTCGCCCTGCACACACGGCTGGTGGCATAGCATGAAGAGTAATTAACCATTTTCAATTTACAATACTATGTTCCATTACAGGCTTTTTCACCAGTAGGAGAGCGGCTGGCCATTTCCAAATTTAGACCCAATAACACTTTTATTTTCCTGTTTTTATTTAACTGTTAGAGCTTCTCTATGAACATGAAAACATATCAAAACCATCATTTTAATAATAACTTTCAAGTGAGCATGAAATGCACACCAATACAAATATTTTTTTCTGAGTTTAATATCTTTAAACATCATGTAAAAACTGAAAAATACAAAAGTCTTAAGTCAGCAATGAAATTACAATAAAGTGGGGTAATACACTGCTTTATGGTCACAATAATCTGTGCTAAACTCAAAAGGTTATCTATATCACTTCCTTTCCTCTCCCTGCTGTGATATTTTCCCAGGTGATGTGTGGACCAGTACCAGCAGGTCCCACTCTGGTTCCCCCCCACAAGTGGGGGCAGAGGTGAACTGATGCGGCATGGCGTTAAAAGGAAGCGGAGACCTTTAAGCAGGCACAAGTATCACAACAGCATCTTAAATAATGCATCTCTGCTTGGCAGGGGTTTATCACACACATACATGGCACAAAGGAAAACACACACACACACACACACAAATTGTTGTCTAGTATCTTCAACTCTTCTTTAACGCAAACAAATTGGTTGTTCAATTAAGTGCTCTTTTTTTTTATTGCATTTGATTTATTATCAGACAAAGGCAAGTAGCTACTATTGGGATTGTCACAGGAGGGTGTCATTTGTGCCTGTGTTTAACTGTGGTCTTTGGTGCCATCGAATCCTCCACTTCTCTGTGTGTGTGTGTGTGTGTGTGTGTGTGTGTGTGTGTGTGTGTGTGTGTGTGTGTGTGTGTGTGTGAGGGCCACTGTATGAACGAGGGAGCCTTTGCATCCCAGGGAAACCTCCTTTAGAGAACGTACACACGCAGCATATGTGAACGGTAGCCTGGTGTGTGTTCTCTCCCCTAATAGAAGTGCAGCAGTGGTAGAGAAGCCGGAGCCTTAGATAACAGCATGGGGCCTCTCATTAGCTCACAGGTTGGTGCTTTGGTGGCTTCTACGCACATGGCATTGTGTTCCACTTCTATGAAAAACCTGAAGGAGTCTCCGAGAAGCCGTTACCGACAAAACAAATAAAAGGTGAATGATCAACTGAGGCGAGGTAATAAATGAGCCTGCGACATATCTAAACAGGTATGAGGTGAGGGGACTTTTTTTTTTTTAGGGTGACGGAGTGTATCAGCTTTAAAAAGATCTTGTGTCACTAAAGAAAACCTGACACGGTCAGAGACAACACTAAAAAAATGTTTTTTCTTTATTAGTTTAATTCAATTAAAAAAATGAATTGTTATTTTCACATTGTATCACTGAATATATAAAAAAAAATTATTATCTAAAAAATGTTATCTCTAGGGGGATAATAGCCGTTTGCTGGTGGAAGACAACACTATTCGGATAGGGACCTTTCATGCTTGTACATCTGTGATACCGGTGGTGTATTTCCCTGTCAAAGTCATTTCTATTGCTAAGTACAGCCGAGATCAGTCAATAAGCCTAACGACTGTACCCACAAAGCGAGAGGCCGAGAGGCGGCAAGAGAGTGTGGGGTGTGGGGGGGGCTTGCAAGTGAACTCCAAACAAAAGAGCAAATTCAAGGAGGGCTTTGATTGAAGAAGCGCCATATACTTTTTGAAGGCCGAGGGATCATCTCTCAATGGTTATTTCTTAAAGGCATGAGGGCCCGATTAAACCCAATATTAAAATATGGAGGCGCTTCTAATGAAAAATCAAAGGCCCTGTTTCCCCTCCCACACCTCCATCCTTCCATCTCTCTATCCCTCCTTCTCTCATGTTCTGTCAGGTTTTATCCTTTAGCCCATGGTGGTGTAGGAGGGGACAGAAAGAAAGACAGAAAGAAAGTATGAAAAGAAAGAAAGAAAGAAGAGAGTAAAAGAGAGAAAATGGGGAAAGAGGGAGGGTTATAGAGATGAGGGACCTAGGTGCTGGTGGTGCAAAACAGAGACAGACAGCATTGGTTGGAGGAGTAAATCAATAGAGCAGAGCCGTCGGGGAGGCGGGCAGCCAGGGCAAGGAGAGAGAAGAGGAAAGGAGAGGGGGAACCAGCACAGGGGCTCGGGCTCCGATCACAACGCTGGCTTCTGGCGTGCAGTGGGGAATAAAGTGGGCCTCCCTGGGTCAGCACCAGAGAAAAAGGTGAGATTAGAGGAAAGTGGAGGAGGGATTTTCACAGAGTGAAAGTGGGAGGGGTGGGAAAGGTGGGTGTTGGAGGATGACGAGGAGAGAGAAAGTGTGTGTGGAGGAGGAGGGGGGGTGTTAGGAGATGTGCAATGCAGGATACCTGGCAAGCCAGGGACCAACCGGCCCATTAGCCTGTGGCTACCTACATATGGTTCACTGAACCCTCTGCTGAGAAGAGCTCCTCTCCTATCAGCCTTCCCATCTTTTTTAAAGAAAGAAATACCTTCACTTTTAACCCTTTCTCTGCTTTGGAAAGAGGTTCACACCTGACCTCGATTTATGATTCATTTTTGTTTGATGTCTATTCTTGGAGTGTTATCTAAAATTGAAAAATGTAATAAAAAAAAAAAAAAAAAAAAAACCTAGACACAAAGGGAGAGGAGTCGGGCCTGCTGAGCATGTGCGTATCCGTCAGTGGACACGCACAGAAGACTATCTCCTTCAGTGCTTTGCCTTTTCTTGTAATGTGACCATTGTTGGTGCTGAATAGCTCCCTCATTAGCATAAGAATACAGCAGCACATATAGGGACTTAGCCAGATCATTATCTCTATATATTTATGTATACTTTGTTATTTCAGTAGCCAGAACACATTCAAATGCTGATGAGGCCAGTAAGGCCCCCTTCCAAAGCCCTTCCAACATGTGCCCTTATGAACTTCCCAATACACTCACCAGTTTCCTGGGAGTCTGCAGGTTCTGTACTGGAATTTACAACAGTAGTTCAAAAAAGTATGAGAAATAGCTAACTGAAGGCTACAGAGAAGACTTGCTTACACCTCTTAAGCTGATTTAAAAAACTAAATTATACAGAAAAGAACATGGTATATTCAACCCAGGAATAAAGATTGGAGCTGAATAATTCACAAAAACAATCATCTGCAGTTCATTCTTCAAACAAAAATAAGTAGCAGATAATAATAATAAAAAAAGAACCACTGCAAAGTAATTCACAAAAATAACATTTAAAAAAAAGTTTTTTACCTATTTTATAATAATAAAGGATTGGCTATTTGATACAAGCACTTATAGCAGAGAATGTGCTTTGGGAAACAGATCATGTCTGAAATAAAAATGTACAAAAAGTTTGACAATGCAGAACAAACAAGTGCTCTATGGTAATGATGGGAACAAAACTATAGAGTTTAGTCTCACTGCAGGCGCAGGCTGATGCTCTAATGGTGGCCAACCTCTGGGATAATTGAAAAAGAAACCCTAATTCATCTTCCCCAATGTAATTCTGATCAAGGCCACAGCCAGATTCCACTGCAGGCTTCAAAAACACCAGAGAAAAGGCAAAATTGTTGGTCGCTGAGAGCAAAAACCCTTTCCCTTTCTTTCTGCCATGCTCCCTCATTAGAAACACTTAGGATGAGAGGAAGAAACTAAGTTTAATTGTGTGTCTGCATGTGCGTGTGTGTTTGTGTGAAGGGGGTGTGAGCAGGGGTTACAACATTTGTAAACATGGAGCTTTAACTATATATAAAAAAAAAAAAAAAATGGCAGTAAAGATGCAAAGTATTCTTTCTCTATTTATGCCTTTCCTCACTCTCGCCTTCTCTGAGGCTTACTTATTAAAAAGCAAATGCCACTGCCTAAAATACAGAGGAAAAACACAGACCCAATGATTCATAATATATTTCATTAATACTTCATGAATCCCTTCACCATACTTAAGCCAGTCTGGCAAAAAAAGAAAACATTGTCACCTATTCTAGTACCCGCTTGTCAGCACATCACTGGGGAGTGGGTGTCACATGTCACTTCTGGTTTATACCACTGCGTGGGACAGGCTCGGTGCAAGGAAGTTGGGGGTAGGACAGAAAGAAGAACAGAAGGAAAAGTGAAGGGGAGGTGGAAAGGGGAGTAAAAAGAGGGAGCAGAGGAAGGAGGAGGAAGGGGGTGTTATCATATCATTGCCCCATGTCTTTATATTTTCCCCCTTATTATCTTTGGCCCCCAGTCACTCAATCACACAAGCCCTGAGGACAGCGAGGGGACCTGGGAGGGCCTTCGCTTCATGGCAGACTCAGCCAGACAAGCGTCTGAAAGCTATACTGATCGCTGTCAGTGTGTGTGGAAGTACAGCGACTTTGGAGGGGCCAGGAGAGATAAGCGGGAGAGGAAACGATCGCGTGGAAGGATAACGGCCAAATTTGCACACTGCCAAACAAAACCTGTGCTCCAGGCATAATGCAGACACCCCATCCATACAGACAAGTGTTAACATAAAGAGATGGAGAGGGAGTAGGGGGTGATCTGCTTACAAATTATAGGCTATGTGATTTCTGCGAGGCGACTACTGACAAGAACTCATCTTGTTAATGACCATAAAACTCAAAAAGGATGACAGTAAAGCAAATGTCCCCAAAATGTATTCCCACTTCTCTGTCTGGGACACTTATCATATTAATAAAAATGGTTGTTAAACATATTTTATTTGTGATCATTTTTTGCACTTGTATTTCTTTTAACTTCTTAAAATCAGGTCTGGTCAAAATAGGGGTAACACTAGTGTAAAGACTTGGGGCTTTTCTAGCATGGTTTTAGTCTCATCTCTATCATTCTTTTTGTGGTCATTCACAGCACTAAAACTACTTTAAATTGTTAACTCGAGAATACACTTTTATAGTAGCAGTGGAAAAGGGAGATGAAGAATGTTTAAGAATCCTCTAGTGATACTTGACTGCCATCACATCTGATTGACAGCATTGTCATGCTATTCAAAGTCATGAAGTGACCACCAGTACTTTGCCAAAAGGGGCATTTTCAGCTTGAAAGATATATGAATCAACCATCGATAAAACTTTCATTTGGAAACAAAATGATAACTATAATTACCTATTCACCATGTAGGAAAGAACAAAACAGCCAGCAAGTGTCAGTGTGGCTGATTAGGTATCAGTGTCTCCTATAATTTAAACACGTAAAACATGATACATGAATTTTCATCATAAACAAAGTAACTATTGCACATTAATAATATTCTGGTTGGGTCTCACATTTTTTTCTGATAATCAAATATGATACACAGCACTTCTGGACAACACATCCTTTTGTCCTTGAGATACTGTCCTTCAACCCAGATTTGACCCACTGCTGCCATTACACCATCAAACCCGTGAAAAAATGGTTTCAACATGAGTGGAAAAAAGGCTAATCCGCAAATGAATCCCATCTTCGTGTCCATAAAGAGGACATGGAAAAGCCTCCAACACCCCAAATCCACAAAGGGCTTGAGGAAGACATACTGTGCACAACAACTTCCAAATAAAAGACATAATTCATAAGTAGAGAAGAAGATCTATTTGTTTACATCTTAAATCTGCACTGGGAAAAATCCCCATCAACTGAGTCCTTTTAAAACTGGTTAGGAATGATTAGACTTTGGTGTCATTGATGGGTTGTTAAGCAACAAACCATGAAAAGAGTCAATCTGCCTTCACTCTTCTGTGTTTAATAAGAACAAGTAAGCCAAGGCAACCTAAGGCGATTTAAAGTGTCTAACATTCAACTAATGTTGGTCTGTCATGTTGTCTGCTTTCGGGAGTCACCATAGCGAGGACAGGGGGCAAACAACAACAACAACCCTTCAAGATGGATTACAACAATGCTAATTTATTTATCACTACTAGTGTGGTTCAAGTGTGGGAAGTACAGTGGTCCTAAAATCTCCCATCAAAACCTAAATCTCAACATGATTATCAGCATCTGGCTTAAAAAAAAATAAAATAAAAAAGACGAATACACAACTTTCTGATAAATGACTTTGCAAACTCTTCTTTCAACTAAGTTGCTAATTGTGCCAGACATAATGAGTTTATGGCTAAAGCTAAAGTTGGATAGTCTTCATAACCTTGAATTGTCTATTTTTTGGTTATATTTGGGGGGATACATTCCACAGGTATTGGTGTGCTTCGAGTGAAGAGTAAATACCAGTTTACACACTAAAGTCCAACCTAGAACAGAAATGCATGCACACAGAGACAATACGCCATACTTTATATGGCATTTCAAAAATGTTAATTCATTGCGAATAATGAACCGATCGTGGATGACCTTCAGATGCAGTGGCTACAAACAGCTCTGGGGTTTGGAAACAGGGAAAAGAGGCTTATGGAAAACTTCTGACAGCATTCTTACTGGCAACTGAAACATGCAGCTTGATCGGTGTGTGGTGAAGTCAAGAGTCATTCATTAGTTCTTCTACAACAAGTCAATGTATTTCTGATAATAGGGGACCAAATGCAAATCACGAGTTACAGTAGTTTGTTTTGGTCTCATCTGAGGTATGTCCACATTTGATACACATCCAATTTAATCATTAACTGATCTTATTTGTATGATTTCATTTTAATCAAACCATTTCTCCTTATTTACAAGTTGTTCTTAGAAAAGGTCCAATGTGCCAATTCATTAAATACAGCACTCAATGTTTGCCCCAACTGAAAGCCACTTATGAAACTCATTCAATTCAATTTTATTTATAGTATTAAATCATAACAGAGATATCTCGAGACACTTTACAGATAGAGTAGGTCTAGACCACACTCTATAATTTCCAAAGCCCCAACAATTACAGTAATTCCCTCAAGAGCATTAGCAGTGGCTGTTGCGACAGTGGCGAGGAAAAACTCCCTTTTAGGAAGAAACCTCGGCAGACCCAGACTCTTGATAGGCGATGTCTGACGGGGCCGGCTGGGGGTGTGATGAACAGTGGCAAATAATAGTCACATTAAAGATAATGGAACAGTGACTTTGAAGGTAGTCGTGGAAGTTCATGTCATAGCAGCGCACATCGTGTCATACCGAGTAGTGCAGTCTCCAATACCGGATCCTGACTACTCTGTGCGTATGAACATCACAGCAGGGTGTTGCGGGATGTAACGTGGCGCTGCAGAGCACGGGTGGATGCAGTGGACGCAGCAGGATGCGGCCGGGCATTGCAGGGAATCGCAGAGCAAAGCTCATATATCCAAGTATAAAGAAAACAAAAAATAAAAGAAATGGAATCAGCACCAACTGCTTTTTCATTCCATTCACCTGTTACCATGTGTGTCTGGTAAATAAACTTGTTTAATATTTCAAGGTTAGTTAACTCTTTGGAAATGCATTAATTATCTCCCTGGGCAGACACTAGATGGCATTCCATCTGAAAGGTTTTTATTAAAAGGAAAAGGCAGTCCAGACATTGCACTTGGACTGGAACGGTTACTCCAAACAATACCCCCAATAGACAATCAGATATTAGGAAGTAATAGTTGTATCCTTGTGAGAGTTGGCTTAGTGATTCAATATCAGAAAATACAAACAACTACTGCAATATCCATTATGGAATAAATGAAGCTAGGAATGACTGAGAAAGATATATAGAATTGGTCAATCGTGATTTCAACCTTACTTGCACTTCAGGTGACTCAAAAGTTGACCTCCTCACATTTTCTACATCTTATAATAACGTGCAAAATGTTTAATCATATAAAGACTGGGTAATTACAAGAATTTTAAAAGGAGCACTGTTGCTTGGAAATGAATGACTTTAAGGTACTTGATGAAATAGTATACAGCATATTATGACAGCTCTCCATTCAGTCAAAAATGGGGTTTATCCAACTAAATTAAATCTGAGACATTGTACCAAAGAATTGCCATTAACAAACTGCCTTGACCATCACTGGCATCCATTCCCACTTAATGGCAGAAAAATGTGAAGTATTCAACAATAACATTTGTCAGAGCATGGTATTTAATGAAAGGATCAAGGATCCTTGAACACAGAGCCTCTCACATTTGGAACAGAAGTGTTTTTGCTATTGAAAAGACAACAAGAAAGAATACTTAATAGGTGAAATATTAGCAGCAACATGTCAGAAAGATTAATTGAGAGCGAAGATATGAGAGTTACAGTAGGGATATGTTTACAATATTGTTTTTAAAAGACATTTAACTTTCCTAAGGAGGCACTATTTTGTTCATATTTTGATTTGCTTCCTTAATTAACTTTCAGAGCATGACTGGCCAGAGACAAACTATAGAAAATACATAAAGTTGGAAGCCAGACTACTATAAGGCACTTTGTATTAAATGGGTTTTTACCACAAGGACATTTTTGGTAACATTATTTTCAATCTCTATTATAAAAAGCACAAAGGGTAAGGGTTAGGCTTAGTAATAAGTGGAAGGATTTATCATAGCAAGTCCACTCATACATCAGAAAGGCAAAGTAATTGCTAAATGTTCCCAACATTGACTTTGTCCTGTACCTTAAGTCCAAGAGAATTCTTAGAGCAATACCGCCATCTGCTGCAAAATAAGATCAACAACCACAGCAGCTAGCTGAGTGGGAGGTATACTGATGTATCACAAGTAAAAGTAACACATTATAAAAAGAAGGCCCTTCCAAACACTGCACTGAAAGTAGGTGGAGAAAAAATATAATGCAGATTTAATTATTAACTTTAAGAAGTATTCAAGACTGCTCAAACTTGCTAATGTGGAGTAATAAATGAAATAAATATAGAGAAGCAACATTCAACTAATGTACTAAACAAGCTGGAAGGTTAGACAGTTGTTTCAATCCTGTTTTACCAGTGACATCATGAGATTTAAAATAACTTAAGACACACAGTTGACTGTAGGTTCACTGAAATCTGCATTGGATTGAAGATATTTGCTATTTACTAAACATATCCAAGCACAGACCAACAACACAACATGGTACACCTTTTGAAAAAGGCAAGAAAGGAAGGGCTTTGATATAAAAAAAAATACATACTGACAAAAGAGTTCCCAGGACTGACAAAGTATCTCTAAATCTCTGAGCCAATGTTGCTTTATAACTGCTTATGGCTGACACCTCATTATGCCCATGTCAGAGACATCACACATTTACAACAAGCATGGTACATCATTTGAGTCACATCCTCAAAAGTGGTGTAGTGTTTTGTGAGACACAGCAGACATCTGCAGACCCCCACCTTCCCTGCTGGCACGGACCAAGCGTGGCCCTTTGAGGATGGTGGCTCTGTTTACCCGATAGATTTCATTAAATTAAGCTTACATTGGGCCTCTTCTTTGCCTGATCAAAGCCACTGCTAAGAGCCATGCCATTCTGACTCACCTGACCAAGACAAGCCTACTCCATCAAATAGGATTTTCATTGCTCTTTTTTAATTTTTTTCACTCTGACTCTCTTTTTTTGTCAGACTGGCATCTCCTTTAAGTGCTGCAATGCCTATTTGTCACGACCCAGCACCTTTACAACCCCCACTGTCCCCTCTTATTATTATTATCACAATGAAGCGGTCAGCCAAGCCAACAAAGCTACACCTCATATATACACCTTTGGGATGCCCGTTTGATAAGTTGTCTTCCTGGATAAAATGGCTGGGTTACCGAGGTCGACTCGGGCCCTGTCTGGAAAGGCGCAGGAATGAAGTCTCAAGCTGGCACACCGGTGGTAGGAAGACTTCAAACCACGGGTGAATGGGAGGATGAGAGAGCAGGTTAAGGGGGGTAGACACCCGTGGGAGGCCAGTAGGGGGTAGGGTTGTGGGGAGATTGGGTAGCGAGGGAGTGGAAAGGCCTTGATATCCATGAAAAGCACAACAAAGCTTGAGCTTTTTACATTAAAAAGAAAGGAGATTGCCTTTTTTCCACTAGGCGCTTTTCGAGCCGAGTGTCATGTCCTCCCAAGGCCAGCAGGAAGTGAGAGGCTGAGCTCGGCTATAGCATTTGGCACATCTGAGGCACATCTGAGGGGGCTGAAGTTCTTGCCTTCTGAACACTTGCATCAGATTTACGGGAGATCAGATATCCTAGATGTTACTGTGGGAGGGTGGGTGATCCTGGTTTAAATGCACACTGATCTGACCACACCACACACAGAGGTGTAAAAAATGAAAATGACTCTGTTAAACTGGGACAGTTACAAGCAGGGCAATATTCTTTTATTCTCTATCCACGAGGACTATCCTACTGCAACCTTCTGCTTTGCATTTCAGTATTGTGGGCCTTGACACATAAGTATGCAGTGATATGGAAGTAAGAATTTAGAAGTAATCATGTTCTTTGCATGCAGCATTTTGTTTTATAAAATGGATAAAACAAAATGGATGGAGGAAATTCAAATTTTTCCAGGTTAAATAAACAAATTCTCCCACAGGCAGACATACAAATGCAATGTAATGAAGAATTTGCAACAATATCAAGTCACTGCAGGTGTTAACTGCTTGATGATTAAGCACGGTAAGTGTGGGGAGACGAAAAGTTAAAGATCAATCGTCAGCCAATTAAATGCCCATGGCGAGGAAAGCAAACTGTCTTGGTACAGAGATCTCCTCCTGTGATCTCAGTTAGCACATCTCTGTGGTGTTTTCACAGATCACTAGCACATGATATCTCCATCCAAATGGGTTGTTTATGCATGTTTACTTGTTTGTTCTGCAGTAGGAACAGTGATGGATTGGGGGAGCAGACGTAGCCTGGGAAAACCCTGACGAACTTCCGGCTAATTTGAGATTTGCTTTGCAAGTCAGTCTGGCCAAGAGCCCATTCAAGCCCATTTCCAATTTTTCCAAATCGAGGCACCAATCACAACCGTTGAGGCGGGCTTTACACGATGACGATAGCGCAGCGACGGCGAGCAGCTTGATGTTTACATTCAATATGACGGCCACCGAAGCGCAGCTACCTGTTGATGCCGCGGTCGCTGCTATGTCACCCGGATCGTTGGTCTGATTGGTGGAAGGACTATCCAATTGCGGTCCCAGAGGCATTTGAGCGGCGTCCGTTGGTGACACCCATTTGGAAATGGGCTGTGAATGAACCTTGCCCAGACCCACTCTCTGACAAGGGTCTGGGGTCAACCAGGCTAGGGCGGACGTTGTTCTTTGTTAAATTCCCAAATTTAATTCAGTAGAGATTTCTGGATTGACTGATATGAGGTATTGAGCAGATGTTTGAGACGATTAACGTGAAATATAAGCAGGCTTTAATTCAGATTATTTTGGTTGGTCAGTGGTAGGTAGGTCCATGGGTAAGAATTATGTCATAATTTACTGCATTATTTTTCATTTATATGACTAGCATTCAAAATATATAGTTTCTCATTCTATTTTGTTTAAATGTGATTCTGACAAGGTTAAATGCTGCAACTATCCCAGGTCAGCCTTTTTTGAATTAATCTTAAAAAGTTCTTAAACTTACAATTCAGTATTTATTTTTCAAACCCATTCTAACGTTGTGGATTTATTTCACATCACTGATTCATGCAAGGACTCGTCTCGAGTGCAACGTCGGTTGCATTTACACTACGGGTTTATTATCGTGCTGTGAGCACCGGCACAACAAAACAGACAACAGAAAACAAAAAATATATCATTGAAGATGCATATTTTTGCAAGGTAAAGATTTGAATACAGGGTAATAGGTAAAAGCTACAACGGTAAGAAGAAAATAAGCAAGCACTGGCATTACAATAAATAATTGCTAATTTCTATCACATTATCGATTATCAAGACTGGGCTGTTCATTAAGCTTTGATAGAGTCTGAGAGATCAACTCCAGACATCCAGTGATTTATGAATTACTAAACAAGGCCAGCTTCTGCAGCAACAACACAAACAACCTGTTCTCAATAGGCATCACATGCAAGTTCAAATACAAACTCTGAATTAAACTCGGTGGATGTACCACTGAGTTTCAGCGTAGGACTGTGTGTGTGTTTTTGTGTGTGTGTTTGAGATAGTCTGTGTGTTAGCGTTAGAGAGAGAGAGAGAGAGAGAAAGAGAAATAGAGAGAGAGAGAGAGAGAGAGAGAGAGAGAGAGAGAGAGTTTGGTCGAAGGTTCAAACAAAACAATGGATGTGCGTGTAAAAGTTTACCCACAAAAAGGATTTGAGACAGTGACAGCTTATAACTACAGAAAGTCCTATACTGTACATAAATAGTATATTGCTATACAGATGCCCATTTTGAACTTTAAAAGACGATTTTCTAAATGTTGATGATATACATTATATTTGTAATATTCAAATAACCATGAAAAAAAGATTTAAGAAGGTGTTTAAGTACTTACAAAGTCTTTCTCGAGCTTCTCTATCTCTTGCTTGTAGCTCTTCAGTCTGCCGTTGTACATGGCACGGCTCTGGATGGGGATCTCCCGCACCTCCAGGTCCATCTGCTCCAGCTAAAACCAGCAGTTTTTCCAGTTAACTTAACTAAAAATTTTCCTGGCTAACACTACATTTCTAAAACTAAAAAATAACTTGGAATATAAAACATTACAAAATCGAGTGGTTTAGAGTTCATTCTGATCCAAATTTACATTATGATAAAAGGTACTTTTTCATTTATAATACTTTTTATATCACTGTTGAACAGATGCTTAAAAAAAAAAAATCTAGGTCTCACAAAAGGATAGCATCTATGACAAAAAGCTGCTAAAGATAGAAATTGTGACAATATTAAACTTTCTGAAATGTGTAACTTCAGCGGTATTAACTTTAATATGTTCCAATGTTGATTGGGAAAAGAAAATGCCTCCCGCTCACGTCACTCGGCTGGGATAAAAGTTGTGACAGAGAAAGGCTGTTCTGTAAATAAATACACAATCAAATATGAGCGCCCCTTCATTGCAGCGACATTCACAGGCCCAACAATGTCACAGTGAATGAAGTAAAAGTACTCTCTCTGTGTAGGTCTCTCTGTGGCAGATTTGGAGGAAACTAATCACTGACATAACAAGACAACTGCAACAACAATTTGTCTCTGTCAGGTGACTGTGCTCATTTTTAAAACAGCAACATGAAGACTCCCACCTCGAGATAATGGGTTGAAATGTGTCATAGGGGTGTCACTTAAAAGCAGATTACTGGAAAGTAATCATGTGAGGAGGAAGCCTTTTTTCCGCCATATGCAGTGTGTGTGTGTGTGTGTGTGTGTGTGTGTCTGTGTGTGTCTGCATGTCATGTCACCACCAGGATAATACAGGTGCTGTTGTCTGGTGCCAGTGAATATTGTCCCCTCCCTCTTTCCACAAATTCATTATTTAGGAAATGGGAAGAGGAGAAAATTACTGATCAAAGACATACCAACTCTCTGACTTCTTCAAGCTGTTTGTCGACATTTAGAACCAGCTGTGTCTTCTCCTCTGAAAGAGAAAAAAACAGCAACATATTGATCAGCCGACAGAGGAACAGCGCTTCATGACAACGACCTAACTCCCCCGCAACGGGGGAAGAGAGGGGGAGAGAGAAAGAAAGACTGGGAGAAAACAACACACGAGGACACATTTGAAGATATATTTACACATTCTCTCTACACGACGAGCCAACATTTGATGTCTCTTAGTTATTGGCGTCTACGAGGCCTTTGTTGGTTTCTGTTGAGGAGCAGTGAGACACCCCGTGCCAACTCAAAGGGAAGGGAGGTGTCAGCTTTGCTCACTTGCCAGAAGTATGAGTCCCACTCAGAATGAATAACGCACCGTTCTGCACCTGACCCCGTAGCTGCTCTTCCATTTTACCCATTGAAACTCATTACGACTTGTTCCAAAGAAGGATGTAAACTACAGTAAATCCATCGCTATAACACTACCACTTCATTTCTGCACATATAAGATCTTTTTTTCTGAAATTAGCACTTTGCCCTGAAAGTGAACAACGTGAAATGTTGAAGTCGGGTCTGGTAGTTTAGCGATTAAGCATCATTAAAAGTTTAAAACAAGCATCATGAACACATTACATTTTAACGGAGAGAAAAAAGGAGAGATGGTTGACCAAAACATTGAAATACATGACAAAATGTGTTTTAATACCTCCATTTTAGGTATAGTCACAGATTAATAACCACGTCACTGCCATTTATCAAGAAAAAAATAGGTTTACTGGTTACATACAAATGTTTGAATGTCCTTGCTTCGAATCATATGAATAAGCCTTTTTCACAACAGACATTCTGACTTATAGTGGGAAAAGTAATTACTAATAACATGAGCAATGCTCCAGTGTCCATGACATGACTGTCGGCGCGTCCCAAATTCATACTATATAATAATTCTATACAATATATACAACAAACTAATCAGCATATTAAATTGATGTAGTAGTAAAAATATCAACATACCATTTTATTCTAACAAAAAGCTGTGAGCAGCGCCTCCATTTCTTATGTTCATTGCATTGTGGCAGCACACATACATTTATATATTTACTGTGTGGTTTGAGTATACTTAACTGAATATATACTGAAAGCCTGCTTAGACTTAATATGTAGTATGGATTTGACATTAGTGTGACAGTGAAACAACATGAATAACACCAGGATCCTCAAACCAAAAGCAGTTAAAGTGCTGTAGGTAGGATTGTGAAAAACCAGGACTTAGCCAAAAAATTTGAACATCAACAACTTCTCAGTCCCTCCCCCCTTTCTGCTAAAGCCCAAAACGGTCTCCTATGCCCCTCCCCCCACAAGGGAGAATGAATGCGTGTGCATGAGCAGTGATTGACATGCAGTTAGACAACCCCACTGGCCCTGATTGATGCATCTGAACAGGGAGCTGTGGATTTTTTCAAATCGTACTACATATAGCCCCAGAAGTTACTACTGTCTGCCAAAACAAAACTATTTAAAAAGAAAAAAAAGATGATTAGCAGAAAAGGGAACTATAGAAAGCACTTAACGTCTTTCAAAAGACAGCAATCTTAGTAAATCACTTTTAGTATCTTTGAGAGGACGCTGTGAAGGCGGTTACACACCAACCAGATGGCCAACCGTCGGCAGAAAAGCCAGTTGGACTGATCAGTCTCCCAGAGTTGGTCTAAAAAGTGCCTCAGAACACACCGAAGAGACGAGACGTAATACGTCTCCATAACAGCAGGCAGCGCTAATCTGTAGTGTTGCCCAAAAAATGAAAACCGGCAGCTGATTGGACGCGTCACGTGGGTCTGTTGTCTCTGGAAATTCAAAGCCAGACTGTCATGGCGGCTTGTTCAGAATACGATCTCATATTGTACTAAAATAGTTCACTGAAACATGTTTCTGAAAAAAATTTTAAGCGAGAAATAGGCCATGCAGTTGCTGAATCTGTCTTCATTCCAAATCAACAAAGGTCACTTTAAAAGATTTTTGTCAGATTTTGAGAGACGCTCATTCCGCTCACCATTTCCAGGTGAGTCCCGACTGCCCTGTCTCCGACTGAACACGTCAGGTCGGTCAAAATGAACGCCGACAGCCCCTCAGACGGACGACGGCACGGAACACACCGAACAGACTCAAGTCATCAACCTCGCCAGACTGTCCAACGGCCGATTATCGGGTTAGTGTGTCAGCGCCTTTAGTATCAGCATGTCAGTACTGGACAGAGTAGGACCAATCTCAATTTTCTCACTTAGTCAGAAAATCAAAACCCTGTAATCAATTCAAATGTTCATTTTAAATTAACTCCATTTCAGATATATTCTAAAAAGTGATCAAGTGATCAGACCTCTAGCTCGCCCAGTAGAGCATGCGCCCCATGAAGTCGGAGTCCCGAGCAGTAGCCGCGAGTTCGAATGTGACCCACGGTCCTTTGCTACATGTCGTACCCCCTCTCTCTCTCCCCTTTCCTGTCTTCAAGCTGTCCTTTCAATAAAGGCCATAAAAGCCCCCCAAAAAAGTAATCAATTAATTTGTAATGACAAAAATCATAAGTAGAACCTTTAAACTGATAAATATTTGACACTTTAAATAATTTAAATAAACAAAACTTCAAGTGGGCTGTAAATATATATGGATATTTACCAAGACTACAACCATGCTGACGGACGGATGTTTTGTACACACAGGTAAGGCAAACAAAGCAGCAGTAGGCCTTGGCAAATGTTTTTTTACTTACATTTTTCTTTTCATATATTATTTTCAATCATTTGCCATAAACACTCAAATGTGAAAAAATGGCATTCATGTTTCAAGGAACACGGCCTAACATTTCATTGTATACTTACTCAAATATTCTTTGAATCTAAGGTTTTGGGGGACGGTAACAGATAAATATATAAACACACATTCATTTGATTGTTGCATGAATGAAGAGCCATTATCAGCAATTGTGCACATGTGTAATGGACAGATACAACAACAGCAATGACAAAAGCCCTTTGTCTGGAGCTATATTAATGTATTAAATAGAGGGCTGCCAAACCACGGGAAAAATTCAGCCACTTCAGGAAGAAGAGCCAGAGGGACTTAAGAAAGGAAAGAAGAAAAAAAAAAAAAACTTAATGAGAAGGAAAGGGGTTGAAATTAAACTGTAAACTATTCTGTTGGTGGCAAAAGACATTGAACAACTACTTCTGGTTGTAATGCGTTTCCTGACTTTGTGCATATTCATATGGACTTACTCTGACATAGTCTCAACAGATGGCGAGAGGAAGCAATGTGGAATTACACTGTGGAATGGGCTGCCATGAATCTTCAAAGATGCCAATTCCAAACCAGAAATATTCAGTCAGGCGAGGTTTTGTGAGAGGCAGTGTGCCCTTTGTTTTTAACTATTAAAACTGAAAACAACTGCTAGCAGCAGTCAGAGTCACTGCATCTATAGTAGTTCATTATATAAAATATATGCTATGCTTGATATTTATCATATAATCTTGGCTTTTTGCAGTTGATCGTAATTCAAAAACATGCAGTGTAATTCACACTGCAAAAAATTGCTGTTAAATTAAGATGCTGGCTCTCTGTGTTTTTTTAGAAAAATGCAAACTATTTTACCTGCACTTTCAACTGTGATCACTGACGTACAGAAACTCAAACTTATAAGGTAGTATGTGCATTGCAAAAGCAGAGTTTAATCTGTGTCTTCACACTCACAAGAACAAATAGGCTGCAGGGCACAACTACGTGACACTGGCACAATGATGGCTCAGAGATGATGTCTGTTTTTAACGGCTCTATAGATGTAGCAGGTGAAAAGAGTCATGTGTTTTAATAATGGGTAAAACAGGTGCATCTGCTCCATACTGCTCCTCTTTAATTGGGGTAAGTTATAATTTGAAGTATGTATGATGTACAATCAACTGCTCGTCTGTAACTCTCTAATTTGTGACCTAAATAAAACAAAATGTATACTGAAGGATTAGAGATTATGCTTTATAAAAAAATTTAAAAAAAGAGATAAAACATTTCTCAGCCCTTAAGCATTTTTGGCCTGTGACAGATTGAAGCTTGAGCCTTTAGGCTCCTACCTCTGTGTTTAGCAGTACTACATGAGTGTATGATCTATCCCATCATAATAAGGCTACCCTGTATACAAAAGGCTGTGCTTGTTGCACCCATTAAAAAATCTGTTTGTGGATTGTGGCTATGGGTACACCATTGTGCTTATTTTTTAATAACACGCTGAGCCTCACTATGGGCTTTGGTCAAAACATGTTGTCAAATTAATTTACTATTTGACAAAAAAAAGGAATTCCTGTCACCAGGTTGAAAGTTCAAATCAGATAAATCATCTCTGCTGCATGTCATCCCCACTTCCCTCCCCTATATATTGTCTTAATCCACTGTGTATGACCAAACAAAAAGTTGTCAATAAAAGTTACTGCTAGTCTTTGGTAATGAGCATGTATCAATTTAATCAATGAAATAACATACAACCTGAAACATTTGTGACAGCCACTAAGAAAAATAATGTACAGTGTGAACTTTCTGTTTTTGAGCCTTTGCAGAGTACGCTGACATTGCTGTACATCAGGCCCAGCCATGCGACTACAGAACCTAAATTGGCTGCATGTGTAATCCATGTGGGGAATACAAGAAAATTCTATTAAAACTGTATTAAAGCAAATCCAACACAATCTATGGATTTGAATCTTATTTGAACACATGAATGTTCATTTGGCTGACATAGAGTGTTTGATAATGTCATGAATCCTTCCACTTTTCTATATATTTTCTATACTTACTAGGTGTTGAAATTAATCAAATAATCGATGCATCGAATCATGGAAATGGACGATGCTGCATTAATAATCGGCAGGCTCATAATAGATTATTTCTGTTTACAATTTAATGTAGGCCTAACAACATTTCTGTTTACAGTGGGGGAAATAAGTATTTGACCCCTTGCTGTTTTTGCAGGTTTGCCCACTTACAAAGAATGCAAAAATCTACAATTTTAATCATATGTACATTCTAACAGGGAAAGACAGAATCCCAAAGAAAATTCCAGAAAATCACATCATATGAATTTATTAAAATTGATAACCATCTGATGAGGAAAAACAAGTATTTGACCCCCTGGACAAACAGCATGTTAATATTTTGTAGAAAAGCCATTATTGGCCAGCACAGATGTCAAACGGTTTTTATAGTTGGTGACAAGGTTTGTGCACATTTCGGCAGGGATGTTGGCCCCTCCTCCCTGCAGACAGCCTCCAAATCATTCAGGTTCCGAGGTTGTCGCCTGGCAACTCGAATTTTAAGCTCCCTCCAAAGATTTTCAATCGGATTCAGGTCTGGAGACTGGCTAGGCCACTCCAGAACCTTGATGTGCTTCTTCTTCAGCCACTCTTTTGTTGCTTTGGCGGTGTGCTTAGGGTCGTTGTCGTGCTGAAACACCCATCCTCGACCCATCTTCAGCTCTCTCACTGAGGGAAGGAGATGTCGGTCCAGAATTCCACGATACATGGCCCCGTCCATCCTCCCCTCAATACGATGGAGTTGTCCCGTCCCCTTGGCTGAAAAGCACCCCCAAAGCATGATGTTGCCACCACCATGCTTGACGGTGGGGATGGTGTTCTTTGGGTTGTACTCGGTGTTCTTTGCCCTCCAAACACGACGAGTTGAGTTGAGGCCAAAAAGTTCTATTTTGGTCTCATCTGACCACATCACCTTCTTCCAGGCCTCTTCTGAGTCGTCCAGGTGGTGAATGGCAAACTTCATGCGGGCCTGTACATGTTTCTTCTTGAGCAGGGGGACCTTGCGTGCGCTGCAGGATTTCAATCCATGACGGCGTAGTGTGTTACCAACAGTTTCTTTTGTAACTGTGGTCCCAGCTGCCTTCAGTTGATTCATCAGTTCCCCCCTTGTGGTTTTGGGATGATTCCTCACCGTTCGCATGATCAGGGACACCCCACGAGGCAAGATCTTGTGTGGAGGCCCAGACCGAGGGAGGTTGGCGGTGGTGTGGTGCTTCTTCCATTTCCTGATAACTGCACCGACAGTTGATCTTTTCTCTCCAAGTTGCTTTCCGATTCTCTTGTAGCCCATCCCAGCCTTGTGCAGATCAACAATCTTGTCCCTGATGTCCGTAGAAAGCTCTTTGGTCTTGCCCATGGTGGGGATGTTGGATGCTGGTTGTTTGGGTGTTGACAGGTGTCTTTTATACAGGTAACGAGGTGAGGCAGGTGTATTTGATGTAAATAATTGGTTCGGATTGGGGCTGTGTCTTAAAGAAAGACTAACTGGCTTGTAGGAGCCAGAATACTTGCTGTTTGTCCAGGGGGTCAAATACTTGTTTTTCCTCATCAGATGGTTATCAATTTTAATAAATTCATATGATGTGATTTTCTGGAATTTTCTTTGGGATTCTGTCTTTCCCTGTTAGAATGTACATATGATTACAATTGTAGATTTTTGCATTCTTTGTAAGTGGGCAAACTTGCAAAATCAGCAAGGGGTCAAATACTTATTTCCCCCACTGTACATATTCTGTTATGTTTTGCATATTCAGGAAGTGCCATGTGCTCAGTGCTGTAGTTTTATGTATCCAATGTATTTAGTATTAGAGCACTGCAGAATATTTTGTTTTTGAAGCTTGAAAAGCTATGAATTAAATATCCTGCATGGCTTTAATAGAAACATTTATTTGACGCATCGTGATCCATCGTGATGCATCGTTATTGATCGAGATATCGAATCGAATTGCTGACATGATAATCGCAATCGAATCGAAAGATTAGTGAAGATTCCCACCTCTAATACATACTTATTACATTTCAGTCATACAGGCTGTAACCATGGTTGTAACCTATTCTAGCATCTATTGAGTAGAAGGCAGTCCATTGTAAAAAATATAACACACAGATAGACAAGGTTGAAAGAAACCAACATCCAAAACCAAGGTCTGACCTCTTGTTGTAAGATGACGTGCTGTTTATTAACGTTGTTGTGGATTTCAGATTAATTTTGGTGCATGGAACGCAGAAAGCTGCTGTGTTGTCATGGTGATTTCAAAACTCCCAAAAGTCCCATTCATGAAAAAAATCCCACTGTTTTCATCATCAAAACTCTATGGAATGACGCTGTGTTTGATGTAACGTTACAACAGGTGATTCTAGTTACTTTCTATCTATTAATTTCTATTCAAATATTTACAAACTATAATAAAAGTGACCAGTGGCTTCTGTCCTCTTAACACTGACGTTACCTTTATAGCGGTAGTAGTCTAGAAAAGCATAACTGCCGAAAAACACGATGTTATTTATTTTCCATTTAAGTTACACATCATTATAGACATAACAAGCGATTAAGCCAGCAAGCAACATGGGATTCATACTTTTACATAAGATTCAAGAACACACTCCAGCTGCGTTTCACCATTTAGTGCAATAAATATTTTACTAGAAGATAATATGGTAAATCGATGAAATAACACAAGCACGTAGCGTTAGCTAGCCTCCTCAGCTGAGAAATGCCAGCTAGCTGATAGCTTTCTCCAGCTCTGCGATTACAGTTAATATAGCTAGCTAGTCTTAAAGTCTTACCTCCACTAAGTTTGGGAATCCTGCCAATTTTGTTGGTTACTTCTGCTGTAATGGTTCCAAAGTCCTGCTCGTAGGATTCAAAGTCTGAAGACATTTTGACGTTTAGGTTTAAAACAGGTGGCTTTCTGGTTGACAGTTAGCTCAGGATAATAACAACAAGTCTCGAACTGGTCTCGAATGGAGTCCCTTCCTTGAGTCGCAGTATAATGTGCTCGGCAAGGAACGTTGTTTTTATTTTATTTTTCCGACACTGAAAATGGTTCAGACAGCTAGGGAATAGAAAATATTAGTCATGTTTATTTTTTACGAACGCGAAGAAATTGATTATTTTTAAGTTATGTGATGGTTGTGTGATACATTGCTTAGATTTAGTGTCCACAAGGGGTTGAGGGTATTAGTTTCTGAGACACCATGAGGAAGGTTCCTTTCTGTACACTGAAGAAATTGAAGGGAAAAAAACAAGGAAGTGGCCAGGTTGGTGATTTAAAGTGACATTTCTTTCTCCGTCCATAAAAAATGTGCATTTACGTATACCAGTAAGCATTTGTTATATATTTATGGTGCACTATTATCCGTGTTTCTTCGTTGCACCTAGTGGCAGTAATCCAGCAGGTAACGTTAGTCTTGTCAAGTTGGCTAACAAGCTAACTGCTGTTACGTTAGCCCTGGTACAAAACCCAATTCAAATAATCACTTTTTTTCTCTTTTTTTTACCAGACTGGTCTCACTTGTCTGGCTTTTGAATACGATGGACAAAGCGTACGCCTGCATATGATGTTGCCATGCAATTTGTTATTCTTGATACGAATTAGCTGGCGCTGGTGGGCAAATGCAATGGCTGTGCATCGTTAATGTTACCCACTCTGGTGTATTATATGTTCACGTGTAGTGTGCTTGCTTTAAAGCTATAGATAAGAAGCTACTTATTAAAGTTAGTTATCTCTGCTAGCAGTGACGACCAAGGTGTGAACGCTAAAAATAATAATAATTAAGTTTCATGCAATAAGCGTTTTATTAAATTAGCCTATTACTGTAGCTGGCTGTTGTAAAAATAGTAAATATTGGAAATCGCAATACAGTTCAACAGCACCACAAAGTACAGTCTCCAAAATGACCACATTAGGCATTAACGTTCGTTTTTAGGCAGGTGTGGTTAATAATCTGGTGTGTATAGACTACAACAAATTTGGTCAGTAAATCAATAAATGTATATCACTGAAGTTTTTAAAATGTCTCTCTCTTGCTCTCTTTCTCTTAGATGGGGAATTTCAATCTGTCACAAGGATAGTGTGCTCCGAAGACTGGCCAGAGAGGATGCTGCTCTTTGCCAGGGCAAGGAACAATGGGACACAGAGAGCCCCAGTGACCCAAAACCAGGCCAGTTGCTGGGTACTCAGAAGACGAGAAAAAATATGTGCATCACCTGCACCTTTGCAAGATAGCAGAGGAAAAAAGTAACACATTGAGGCTTGGTCAATACATTTCAGGAACTCAACCAAAATACTAATACTAACCTTGTGGCGAAAACATGAATTTCCTGTCAACTTTTGTGACATTTCAGAACCTCCATGAGGTTCGAAGATTGTGTCACTGGGGTCCAGTCATAGCCCTGTCTGTCATTGCTATATGCTCCACCATGGCAATTCTGGACTCTATTATCTGGTACTGGCCGCTAGACACTACAGGGGGCAGCATTAACTTTATCATGCTCCTCAACTGGACAGTCCTCATCCTCTACAACTACTTCAATGCTATGTTTGTTGGACCTGGATACATCCCTCATGGCTGGAAACCAGTAAGGATCCTCAATAAGGATAAAGGCTTATGACATTTCATCATATCATTCAACACATCATTGTTGTTTGTTCATGTAGATAGTGTGAAGAACAGGTTGTGACCAGGTCTGCAAATTTATCATATAAAGATGTAATGTAGAGTGAAACCATTTAATCATAGGAAAGATGTTACATCAAACATTTAACATATTTGTTTATCTCAAAACAGGAGAATCAACAGGATACCCAGTACCTACAGTACTGCAGAGTGTGCCAAGGGTACAAGGCCCCCAGATCCCACCATTGTCGCAAGTGTAACAGGTATTTATTACAAAAGTACAGTAAGCATGATCGGTCCGGGTACAGTAAAGGAAATGAGTGTGTTACCTTATTTAACAGGAATCTAAGCATTTTCCTTTTTCAGACAATTTGATAAACAAAAATGTATATTATGCTTGAGTAAATAAAACGCCAATTTACAAACCTATATTAATAATATAAATATTTAAATAAATCACTGGAAGAGTCCGGTACAGGCCGACTCTGGAGACTTTATGTTCTCCTTGTTCAACAGTTGTTATGTAAATTGCTCTTACATCTATTGCTTGTGATGTGTATTTATTTGAAAGAAAAAAAAGATTCAGTGTGACTTGCTGATGGACTTGTCACTCTATGTCCTCCCAAACAAGCAGTCAATTCCCCGAGCACTCCTCTCCTCCTCTGCCTCTCTTCTCCCAGGTGCGTGATGAAGATGGATCACCACTGCCCCTGGATCAACAACTGCTGCGGCCACCTGAACCACGCCTACTTCACCAGCTTCTTGCTGTTGGCTCCACTTGGCTGCTCTCACGCTGCCATCATCTTCATTATGACCATGTACACACAGCTGTATGAGAGGGTCAGTAGTCTCCTTACCCCACTACACCATTTGTTTGATGGCCTATTACCACCACAGCTTTTCTCTTGGCAGAGTCGCCTCATTCCTTTTATCATTTAATACTGATGATACCACATGTCAAGCTGTTTTCTTTTTCCTCACTGCAGATATCATTTGGTTGGAGCACTGTCAAGATTGATATGAGTGCTGTGCGTCAATTCCAGCCCCTCATGCCATTCAGTGTACCCGCCTTTGCTGCCACATTATTTGCCTTAGGCTTGGCACTGGGCACCACTATTGCCGTTGGCATGCTTTTTTTTCATACAGGTACGTTTATCGGGGTTTACAATTTTCACAAGCTGTTGGCTATGGAATGTGATATTTAACACAATCATTTCATTAACCTTGCAAATTCAGCTATTTATTAAGGAAAATACAAGTTGACTCCAATATTGAAATAGTCTGTCCTTTTCAGATGAAAGTCATCCTTCGAAATAAGACCTCGATCGAGTCCTGGATTGAGGAAAAGGTCAGGATGTCTCTTGTTTTTTTGATCGAGGAAAAGGTCAGGATGTCTTTTGTTTTGTGATGACATTTTTAGATTTTAGTGTTATTTAAGCTGGATGACTTTTTGTATTTTTTATAGTTTGATCTACAAATGATAATCTAGGATTTCAAATTATTTTGTATTCACAATAAGTTAAAGGATTAACAACATGTTTTCAACATTTCATTGTCAAAGTTCATTCAATTAAAAATGTCACTTTTATGACTACAATATAGCATGCTAATTACAGAAACTCCACTTACACAATCCCATGGACACATTTACACGCACAACTATTTTCTGTGTCTTCCATTAGGCCAAAGACAGAATACAGCACTACCAAACAGGAGAGGAATTTACCTTCCCTTACGACCTCGGAACCCGCTGGCTAAACTTCAAGCAAGTCTTCACATGGTCAGGGATGCCCAAGGGTGATGGCATCGAATGGCCAGTCCATCCCAAGTGTCACCAGCACACCTTAACTGTAGGTCCAGTTGGATAATGCGTGCAATGCTGTGTTTGTTTTGTCTGGTACTGTTCTTTCTGCAGTTTAGGCAGTGGGTATTGTAATAAGTCCCACTACTGATACATTTCCTGTTAAACAGTGAGATAAAAGTTACATTGTCGAACAATAGTGACGTAAATTGTCTTGTTCCTGTTAAAACAGATTGAGCAACTGAAGCAGAAAGCTGATAAACGAGTGAGAAGCGTAAGTACCTGTCAAATCTGTGTTGTGACGTATATATGGTGTTGATTTGCATGTAGAACAGACACAAGTAGGTTTTTGGCTGGACTGGCTAGGATGTGCGTGACTTCAGAGAAATGTTTGTGAGATTTAATACATTTTACTTCACACATCAAAACATGTTAATAATAGCTATTGGCTTTACTTTTAACAAAAACACTATTGGGTAATGTAGATAGTCAGAAATGTTGTCAGACGTTTTAATGCATTAAGATTAAGGACCATGACATCAAAAAACACACGGCTGTAACTTGACCTGAATTTAGGTCGTGGTCAGAGCTGTAGAATAACCAGATATCTTGTATGACTCGACCAGCAGGTCCAGTACCGGGCAGTGGAGGACTATAATGGAGCTTGCTGCCCTTTAAGCAAAGGTCTTCAAACCTTTTTTAGAACCCCCTGCACCGAGGAGCCCAGGATCCCGCTCAACAAGGGAGACACCATCCTGGCCACACGTGGCACCAAGTAAGTTCGGTCATGCCAAACAAAACCTACAATCATCATGGTTTGTCTGGAAGTCTGGATGGTTAGGCATCCCATTAAGGATTTATTTTTGAATGAATTTTTGAGTAATGGACCAGCATTGAATTCTCCTAATAATAAATGTTTTTCTCTTTTAGATGGTGGATGTATGGAGACAAAATTCTGAACGAGGAGCATATGAGAGGTGAGATGAGATGGGCTGTGGTTTGAATTAAGTTTTTATTTTATTTTTTTATTTAATGTGTAACAGTGTCCTCTCGTTCTGTTTTGGCTCGAAGTGGGAGATCGTGTAAGAGGATGGTTTCCAAGGCGATGTGTGGAGAAGTGCCATTACGACACAGCTGCCAGCGATAGCACCAGCGATAAGAAAGTAAATTAATATATTTGAACAGGCTTAATATAGAGCAGGGGAGTTAAACTGAACAAAAGGTGTCTGTCCATGTTCATAAACGTGCACTCACTGAAGATGTCATGCCTGATGCTGCAGTCTCACCATCAAGAATTTCATACTTGGATTAAAATTTCTCACATATTTCAATACCAACTTGAATTTTTTAAAAGGTAACATAGTTCACTAAGTCTTACTGTGCACCTTGCTGTCAAATAACGTCTTGAAGAGGACTACAGAGGTCATTAGAGGGACTTGTCCCATGGGTTCAGTTTGACTCCTCTGACCAAAAGTTAAACCCAGCAAGAGTCTTAATTTCCAAGAATTGCCACCAGGCTTTAATGTGACGTTATCGTAACTACATGACTTTTTACTTGAATCTGTTGTTTTTACTTGTGTTGATGTCTGTTTTTGCTAATTATGCAATGCCTCTGCCCAGCTAACCCCGGGACTTCTTCATGCAACTCTTTCTACAGTATGGAGATAACACTTAATTTCTTTTTATTATTTTTGTAAAAACAAACTGTTGGCCTCAAAGTATAAATTGAAAATTAAAAAAAATCTTCTGCAAGAGTTGTTTGCCTCTGTCTTTGTGATTGCTATAAATTCTCGTGTTTTAATACATATTAAATTCTTAAGTACCTTGGGCTTAATGGAAAACAGTAATTCCACATTTGTTTTATAGTTTGTTAGTGGTGTCACACACAAGTCTAGGATGCTGCTCTATTTATCCTAAGAACCTCAGAATTTTAAGATCTCCTAAAACTAAAGACTTTGCTTTGAAACAATCTGTCTGAAGGAGTCAGCCAAGTTCAGGAGTCCAGTGTCATTTTTGTCATCACTTCTTAAAGGCTCTGCACACATTTTTTTAATTAACCTCACTGATTAGACCTTACCAGCTCAGGTTGGAGTTGGGCGGAGTTCTGGTGGGAGTTGAGTTCCAATGAGAATGATAAAAATGTAAGTTGTCCCGCCTTAACAGGTGCAACAGAGAGACATGTCAATCAAGCACATTTTGTATTGTCTTGTAAAGAAGTGATATCAGGCAAATAAGTGAAAACACCGTATGTGAGTGCGCAGGACCTTTTAATATACACTTGTACCACAGGGCTTCTAGTTATTTATATTTATTTATATTTCATTTATTTTATTATTTCTGTCTGTTTTATCTGTCTAGGTAAATGAATTGGTTTATATTATTTCAGTTTTAAAAGTTTTTTTTATCAACCTGTCACCCGCAATTATATTAAATAAAGACACAATAGCGAGAGCTGTAGGAGAAATCTCATACAATAGGCTACTATAATTCTAATACTAAAGTGTTTCTGGTTAACTGACCGTGGCTCCCTGGTAGTTACGTCACAAATACTGGTTACATAACTACATGTCCCAGACCTCACAGCTTTTTCCTCAACCAATCAGATTGCCTGTAAACTATCACCCATGGTGCATTTGTGAGACTTCCACTAGTGTGTGCTTAACGTTAGTGCTTAGCTGTTTGGACTGGAGTCGACTAGATAAAACAGTTCCTCGTTGAGGATTATTAGGACAACGATCTATTCAGTAGATCTGTGGATAGGTCTACTGGTATAGTAGTGCACTATTCATCCGTGCTTCACATCGCTTTAGAGTTGCTCCACACAGGTAAGCTCATGCTACATTGTAGGGTTGCCATAACGTTATCTGCCAGATTGGTACTTCAAAACTAATCGGAATTGCTGTGAATATGGGCCGCACCAAATACAAAGTAGGCTACAGACCGCTCCGTTATTGCAGGGTAACATCATCATCGTCACTTCAGGATTTTGATCATGCAGGGTCACTTTGCAAACGATTTGTATTAAAAAATGTTTACAGGCAATGTGATGGTAGTACTAACTTAGCTAGCTAGCTACGACTACATCAATGCTTGGCGTAGCTACATCGATAAGTTCATCTCGGCTTCAACTGTCAACTGTTTATAAACAGCTAAAGGATTCTAGCTAGCTTACAAGAAGTCGTAGTGGCTAAAGATTGATCAACTTTAATATTTAATTGGGCAATGGCTAAAAGTGCGACGATGGTCAAGTTTATGTCAGGTTCCTTACTGAATAAGGAATAGTGTGACAATTACAAGCAGTCGTTATTGTATTCACTAAATTATCACGTGACTCTACTGCTGTATTGTTATGAAATGTAATGAATATTTTGAAGCTATCTTTGTGAACATTGGAGATGCCATTCATGAATGGCAACACACATTCTGACGCAATGGAAAAAGACACTGTCGGCTTGTTACATTGTAACGAATGAGTTGCAACATCGGCGGAAGGTTTTAAATAAGAGAGCTATTGTAGAAGCTAGTAAATCATTCCATTCTCGCCACCCAATACTTCAGGGAAACACAACAGATGGCCCTCAGAGACACTGCAAGGCTGTTAATAATATCCCAATGTTAGAACCAGTTTATCAGTAACAACAAACAATGTATGGCATGCTAATGGTGATGCAACAGTAATAAACACGATTTGGCTCTTATAGGACAACAAGTTGTGTTGACAAAGTGTTGATAATATTCTTAGCAAGTCAGTAGTAATAATAAAGAAGTGTAATTATCAGCAAAATAATTACTCATACAATAAACAATAATAACTTATACGTTGCAACTATGTTACTGTATCTATTTTCAAAGTTGATTGAATATTTTAGCTGATTCTGTTTTCTGTACATCTTCTCTTGGCATGTCATGTCCTTGGCCAGTCTTTTAATGGTGTAGTTTTGTTAGAAGCGTTGCAAAATCACAACAGCAAAGAGTTGAGCTGCTTGAGAAAGTGTGTAATTTGTAATCGTAATTTGGTTCTAATGTAATCAAAACCCAAACATTTTTAAAATCCAGCCTCAATTGCTACTGTTTTTGACTTGTCTTTCAATTTCCTCTCCTTCCGGTGTTTACCCACCCCCTAACAGTGACTCGGCAGATATTGTGACGACTGGGATTCCCTGTGGTATCCAGACCCAGCCAGGAACATGACCATGTTCAGCACGGGCATCCTTGTGCTGACGTCTCCTCTCCACACCCTCCCGTTGCGCATTGTTCCAGTGCTCAGCTCAGCTGCTCAGATTGTAGAGCGCACACTGTACGTCCACCTCCACCCTGGGCTAAACCTGGGAAGTGGGAGCCAGCCTCGACCAGTTTTCATTCCACCAGTAGTGGACATGTCTGCACTCATTACCCGCCTTTACAGCAATGCAGCTGATGTATGCGGGCACCTGGATGTTCGTGTTTTGCTGACCAATGTTCGCGCTCAGTCAGCTGCCTGCAGCGGGACCACAATCCCAAACTGCCCCTTCCCCACACCACAATCTCTGTCTCACTCCCCGGAGGTGGTGCTAACAGACTTTGCTCTGCAGGACCCAGGTCAGTCCAATCAGGTTACGCAGTGTCTGCAGAGGTACACAGGCAACTGCTACGTCTGTAGCCCCAGCCTGCAGTCAGTGCTGCTTCACCCACAGCTAATGAGGCTGCAGGAGAAAGAGGAAGGGCTGAACGAGTCTGAAGAAAAGGCAGAACCCTTGGAGACCTACAGTGACGTGGTGGTAGGGGGGACATTTGACCGGCTCCATGGGGCCCACAAGACGCTGCTCAACATTTCATGCCTGTTAGCCAATAGAAGGTTCCTTATTGGTGTGTGTGACCAAGCAATGCTGAAAAGTGAGTAGTTTATTTTTGGTATTTCCATTTAGGTACAGTACAGGCCAAAAGTTTGGACACACTTTCTCATTCAAATGTGTTTCCTTTTTATTTTCATGACTATTTACATTGTAGATTCTCACTGAAGGCATCACAACTATGAATGAACACATATGGAATTATGTACTCAACAAAAAAGTGTGAAATAACTGATAACATGTCTTATATTTTAGATTCCTCAAAGTAGCCACCCTTTGCTTTTTTTTGATAACTCTGAAAACCCTTGGTGTTCTCTCAATGAGCTTCATGAGGTAGTCACCTGAAATGGTTTTCACTTCATAGGTGTGCCTTGTCAGGGTTAATTAGTGGAATTTTTTCCCTTATTAATAAAAAAGCAAAGGGTGGCTACTTTGAAAAATCTAAAATATAAGACATGTTTTCAGTTATTTCACACTTTTTTGTTAAGTACATAATTCCATATGTGTTCATTCATAGTTTTGATGCCTTCAGTGAGAATCTACAATGTAAATAGTCATGAAAATAAAGGAAACGCATTGAATGAGAAGGTGTGTCCAAACTTTTGGCCTGTACTGTATGTGTATTCATGTAATATTTCTGAGACTAATATCACATCATCTTTGATGATGTGTGACATCAGAAGGCAGCACCCCTAGGTGTCCCCTGACATCCCTTTTTTTCCCCGGCTTTAGAAAAAGTGCTGAAGGAGCTGGTCGAGCCCTACTCTCTGCGGACCCAGAGATTACAGGAGTTTGTGGAAGACATCAAACCCTCACTGCAGGTGGAGATCGTGCCCCTTGACGACCCCTATGGGGTATCTGTGGTTGACCCCTTGCTACAGTGCATTGTGGTTAGCGAGGAGACTAGAAAGGGAGGCATGGCTGTCAACAAGAAACGCATTGAGAACGTAAGTTAGGAAATTGAAGATACGTGTTACGCCTTTCCCTTTGACTTTTCCTAGATGGTCGGACTGCGCCCCAGTCCATTGTTTACTGCAATGGACTAGGACACAGTCCACACATCTCACCGTACCAATGTTTTAAATACATAAAAAATTAAAGGTCCAATATGTAATACTGACAGCTAGTGTTTAAAAAAGTTACTGCAGTACAAATTCAAAATACTGGAGAGAGTCGTCACACCCGCCCCCTCCTCCCCAGACTCAAAGTTCACGGGGGTTGCCAGGCTGAGACCGTAGCATCCACAACAACGTTGCTAGACGCTTGTCTCACATAGCCAGACATTACTTCACAGCACAGCAGAGTAGCTAACGTTAGATGCTGGCTTTATTGACAGTCATAAAAGCCCGTGCTCACGCGGAGCTTTGTAACCAACTGACAGACACACTTTTTTCGGCTTAGAATTACAGTATTACAGTAGGAACCGCCAAAAACCCCAGAACCTCGCCGTCCTCTCCACACGCCAGACAGGCACACTTCCTCAGCTTAGAATTACGATAGGAACCGCTAAAAATACCACTACCTTGCCGACAGAACACACTTCATTGGCTTAGAATTACGGCAACCATCGCTAAACACACTGCAAACTCACGGTCCTCTCTTTCCGATTTACAGCCCCCCTGTCGTGGCTTAAAATAACTCACCGTTGTCGGCTCCGGCTGCTGAACTACACGTTGTAAACAGCCATGGGCTGCTTGCCTGGTCCTCCGGTAACGTTAGCAGTTAGCATGACGGCGTTAGCCAGGACTAGCCAGGACCAGTCGAGATGACTTTACTGGCTGTGTCTCAATTGTTTTTGCGAGTAACCAACTCGGGTCCTATAGCTACTGTAAATGCCCGTCCCTAGCGGCTGTGATAAATTAGCCTGAAGCTAATGCTTCAAATAAGCCAACTCTGCGTCCTTTTGGGCTCTAAGCTGTCTCCATCTTTCAAAAACATCTCCAATATTTACCCGGGGTTTGTTACGTCTCTGGTCGGGTAGAATCTATCTCTGTTGATCCTGTTTGTTTGTTTGTTGCTTTCATGGCTGTACTAACGTTACAGCTGTAGCGCACTGGGTTTATGTTTTTACAGGTATATCTGGCAACCCGGCCTGCCTGTCAAACTGGGCCGTTGATAACAACACACAGATCAAAACATAAACATAAATTCCGTCACGGAATGTAAATTTCAAAAAGAAAAAATACTGACATTAGCATTGTTGTCAGAAAAGATAGTATTTCAGCTTAACATGTTTCCTGAATATCTGATGAGGCATTGGTGTCATTTTTGGATTTATTTCAGTACATATATTACATATTGGACCTTTAAGAATATTCTATTGTTATGTATATGTATGTTTTGTCATTTTCTACAGCTAATTAAATTACAGCAATGTTTGTAATAAAATTGTAGTGTAATTAACGTCCTCCTAATTAAAGTTTTCTTGGGCAGCATTCTTTACGATCGTATCAAATTGTATGTCACAGATGGTCCTTTTAACGTATGTTTATGTCAGGAGACATGTACTGTTGCTTTCTACACAGCACATTTTATTACTTTAAGGTTGCAGTGTAAGGAAAGCAGTGCACATCTGAATCCTTGTTGGTCCAGATATAGAAAACCCTAGCTTGGGTACACATTGGCACATACAGTATTTGATGTTTTCTATTCTTTGCTTTCTAAATCAGGGCCTCCCAGCTCTCATCCTCCATGAGATCCAGTTGTTGAAAGATGCCCACCATACTGAGACAGAGGAGGAGAAGATCAGCTCCTCCAGTCTACGTTCTCGTCTGCTGGGCACCCTCCTTACCCCGCCTGAAGTAGGTCATGTTTTAAAAAAAATTACATTTTGATAAAGGATTTCAATGCAGGATGAAAGTTAGTGGTAATGTGGCAGCATTCAAGAAATCCCAAGAAAACAAAAAGTTAGAATATATAATTTAAAATAAAACATTGTTTTTCTTTCCATATCTGGTGCTTATTAAAAGGGTTGTGATACCGGTTAGGGGAATGTAATCATGCTTATCTAAAAGTGCACATCAGAACATCATAATCATGCAACCTTTCAGTCAAATTAAGTTTTCAATCAAGTGTATGCCTATGATGATAATAAAGAACAAGGTCTGATACAATTTTAATTTAATTTTATGTAAAAAAAAAAAAAAAAATATATATATATATATATATATATATATATATATATATATATATATATAATTTAACAAAGACCATCAGTTAAAGTCTTTTTCATTCCTGTTTAATGAAATTCCTTTTCAAATGTTAAAGAAGCTCTGCACAGCCTCCAGTCATGAAAAAAATTAACTGCCAAATCGTGCCTTTAAAGTGCATTTTTCATTCACTCACTGCAAAACGCAGCAAAACATTTAACTCGGCTGGCTGTTTTCTATCGGAGCATTTGAGCAGGTGAAGAATAGTGTTTTCATACAATATGATACATACAAATGGCTAGCTGAGCATTTTGTAACAAGGGTCAAACACGCAAATTGGTCTTCGGAAACTTAGGGACCTAGCTTGCACCCTGCAAGACCGACGCAAATGTCTTTGCTAGTTTAAGACCGACACGGTTGTCAATTTCCCGTCCAGCACCCACGTAGTGTAAATAGCAAATGCACCTGCGCCCATCTGTGCGGCCATGGGCGTGCTGGTCATACAGGAGGTGTGTTCAGGTGAATTCTTGGCTATCTTTGCTATCTTGAGGCAGCGGGAAGTGATTGTGCCATTGACCAACAAAAACCTGGTCTAAAGTCAATAACGCAGCATTTCATTGTTATTTTAACAGCGCATTAGTAAAATGTTCCTAGGCTTGTGCACAGTGCGCGCACACTATGCTTTTTACACACACAGGGACGCGCAGCAGCACACAAAAATACAAAAGATTAAAAATATTACAATGTGAAATAGTAAAATGATAGTTTCTTCTCCTGAAAATCTCTCCTTCCTGCTTAGCAAATCCGCCATCATAATCGCAATGTGCCGAGATACAAACGCGCCTGGCTTTTAAAGGGAATGGCAGATGACACTGATTGGTTTATTGCATGTTACGCCCAAAACACACCTATGAATTAATGAAGACACGAAGTACAACCCTTTTGAACCATGCGCCTGGCACACAAACCCTTTTTTCCGCCGCTAAACTAGCAAAAGTGGATTCGTACATGCCCTAAATGCACCTGTGCCGGACGCTTCACGCCGTGCGCTTAGGTCGTTAAAATAGGGCCCCTGATGTTTAACTGTTTAAAAAAAAAACTGTTTGATGCAGGTAAAAAGTAACAGCTTTTCTTTTCAGGATAAGCCAAAGTACAATGTCTTTTTTTTTTGAGCAGGCCTGACTTGTTTCAGGAGCTGTTTGTGTCACTTGCCAATGCAATGACTGTCTATTAAGTAAGTGTGCAGGCATTACCTTTTCTGTCACCACCTCAACCCATTGGTTATCGATGCTCTTATGTTTAGTGCTGCAGTATTTGGTGGTATTATTCAATATGAAATTATCAAAAGATTTTCATCTACAGTATATTTTCCACACCCTGAGGCGATATATCTGATGTTTCTTCTGCACTAGGACACATCCCATATCGCTCCACTTCCATACGTGATTGGCCTGACAGGAGGCAGCGGCAGTGGAAAGAGCTCCATCGCCAGGCAGCTGGAGGCCTTGGGTGCCGTCCGGATCGACTGTGACAAGCTGGGCCATGAGGTGTACCAGCCCGGCACTGCAGCATATCGCAGAGTGCTTGAAGAATTTGGGTCAGGTGAGAAAACGCTCTGCGCTGAAGACATGGTATGATTATTAACAGGGTTGGGCTTTGGTTAGAGATGCGTCATCCATCTCCTTGTGTTATCTCATATATCATATCGTTCTACTTTGATGAAATATAGGATGATGATACACCTTTGCATTGTTTTTTTCATCCATCCTTGTTTAAAGATACTGTAGGTTCAGACCAGTGTCAGTAAACGTATAAAAAACTTAATCTTAAACATGGTTTGTCTCTAGGACACTGCTAGACCTGAGAAATTGAAATGTTAACATTTTAAACTTTGAAAGGCCATAACTGCTCTATGTGCCGTAATGTTATGTCAAAAATATCAAGTTGTCACATCAAAGCAGAACAAATCCGATTTTGATGAAACATTAACAATTTTGACATTATCTTGGAGATTGGTGTAGTGTCTGAGACAAAAGCATGACAGCACACAAATGAATCCAGCATCCAAGCATTAGGTTGTATCATTTTCATTGACTACCACAAAAACTGGTCGCCCAATAGCTTGATATTCATGTTGTCTTGTAAATGTTATGCTGTATAATAGGGCTGGGCAATATATCGATTTTATATCGATATTGTGATACGTGACTAGATATCGTCTTAGATTTTGAATATTGTAAATGGCTTAAGTGTTGTCTTTTCCTTGTTTTACGAGCTGCATTACAGTAAAATGATGTCATTTTCTGAACCTACCAGACTGTTCCAGCTGTTCTGTTATTTGCCTTTACCCACTTAATCATTATATCCACATTACTGATGATTATTTATCACAAACCTCATTGTGTAAATATTTTGGGAAAGCAATAATTGTCAATCCTACAATATCTTTGCAATATCGAAGTATTTGGTCAAACATATTGTGATATTTGATTTTCTCCATATCGCCCAGCCCTACTGTATAAACTGTGTTGCAGTGCAATGATGAGTTTCTTTCATCACTTTTAGATCTTCAAAATGCAGATAAAACCATCAACAGACGTGCATTAGGAAGGAAGGTTTTTGGAAACCAGGTAATATGAAGAGTATGAATAATGTGTCAGCACATCACCACATTGGAAATGACACGTCAGACTACACCGCTGTGTATCAATAATTTACCAAAGATTCTGTTTTTCATGCAGGAGCGGTTAAAAGTCCTAACAGACATTGTATGGCCTGAGATTGCACTTCTGGTTAAGAACAGAATCAGCCAAGCCAGAGAGGAAGGTATTGTATGGACTTGCATTTAATAATCTTAGTACTGTAAAACTATGTTGGTATACTGTACCTGTCCATAGTTTTGTGGAATATAGGGTTTTGCTGTTAAAGTGTTTTCTGTCTTGTTTAGCAGTGAAATTTTTTTTTTTTTTTTTTTTGTTAGGCTAATGTACTGATCCTATTGACATATAAAGATGATAAAGAAACTGTGCCCTCGCTTTGTATTACAAGAGATTTCCTCAATGGGCATGTGATTCTTTGCCCTTTGCAGGGAAACAAGTTTGTGTGTTGGATGCAGCAGTTCTTCTGGAGGCCGGCTGGACCGACATGGTCCACGAAGTCTGGGTCACTGTCATCCCTGAGGAGGAGGTAATATGTCTGAACAGTCCTCAATGCAACAAACACAGAGTCACGTTGGCTTGAGTGTCTGTGAGGAAAATGTAACGATGTAAAGAGTTCTTACTTTATACTTGGTTTAGAATATTGACATTGTCATTGAGCTAAAAGGGGTTGCTGCATCAGCATTTCTCACTGAAAGCAATGGTTACAGAATTCAGCAAAGTGACAAAATGTTTAGTTTAGTGAAGTATAACCAGTGGTAAGATGCACAAGTGTGTTGGGCATGTGGAGGGGAACTACCACTGGGGGTGTGCCAAAGTTGGACATTTTAACATTCTACATACACTGGCTTTTATCCTTGGTAACCTATCCTACCTGCCTCCCCTTGTTACCTCTCCCCTCTCAGGCAGTTTTAAGGATAACAGAGCGAGACGGTGTTACCACAGAGGATGCCCTGCGCCGGCTGCAGAGCCAGTGGTCCAACAGTAAGCAAATAGGGCACGCCAACGTGGTGCTTAGCACACTGTGGGAGCCAGAGGTTACTAGGAAACAGGTCAGATGCTTGCCATGCCAAGAGTGTTGGGTCTACACATCTGCATTACATAAAATAATTTGATTCTGTGAAATAAGAAAACTGTATTTTTGTAATCATTCTCCCACTGTCTTTTATTTTAAAGGTACTGAAAGCTTGGAATCTTCTTCAGAAGAGAATCCAACACAGGCAAGAGGGACATGCATTGGTCACTACATCATCCCAGCTGTGACCCCATGCATACAGAACAAGCATGTATCAGGCCCAGGGACATGTGCGCACTAATGACTGATCCACATAAGGAAACGCTGCCTTAGAAATAAGTGAGGACTGTGCCATTGCAGCAAACCCAACAAGTTCTCTCACTTCTTTGACCAAGACTCTGTGCCTAACTGAGTTTCCACAGGTTTTTAAAATCTAGTTCTGTTTTAAGACGCGTAGTCTGAAGATGGATGAGGGAAAAAAAGAACTTCATAAATGATCCCGAACAAAATTATTTTGGAATTTGAAAGCTGGAATTCATGTTTGGGATTAATAAAGTGTTATTTTATCCAAATATCTTTTTTATGAATGGCATGCCTTTAAATAGGTACTGTTGTTTAAATGATATGCTCACCATTCAGCAATTCCAGATCATTTCGAGGTGAGGTAAGATTGTTGAAAGATTGTATGATTGCCACTGTTAATTCATAGGATTAAATGTTGTGTTATTTGTGATTTCAGAGTTGGGAGAATATTTTAACAAATTCACTATCATTATCAAATGAGGCATTACAAACTACCCAACAAGATACATTGTATTTGAGAAATATGTGCAATAGATAGGATATGTTATACTACCAGTGTAGATGTTGAAATACACTGTGCCCTCAAAAAGATGACATAGTCAAAATGTACATTGAAGGAAAACACAATGACTTGAAAAAATATCTTTGAAATATCTTGTAATAAAATGTTGAAAAATCTTCAATTGCAATCCAAGAATGAGCTCACCTGAACATTAAAATATTCACGTCTCTGAACGTACCTGAAAAAGCCAAAAGGAACAGCGCAGTGAAAATCATGTTGTGTTTAGCTAATGGTAAATTTCTTGTCCAATCCTACAATGATATTATAAACCAATGTTTACATAAGGAGAATAAAATACTGCTTCATTGCTTTAGCCATACCTTAATATTACAGTACAAGGATTGCCTGATGAAGTCAGTGAGGTGTCATTTGCTCGTACAGTTTGTGAGAAATTTCAAACGTCATCGATTTTACCATCTTGCATGTAACCTGGAAACTCAGTGGAAGACTTTCAAGAATTGGCGTTCCATTAAATATATTGTTTTTAAACCCATGAGTGATCTCTGCTTTTCCTCATTGATTTAAGGCATTGTCTAATGGACCACATTTATTTTCATTTGATGTTAAAGTTCATAAGAAGTTTGGTATGTAATCCAAAATAACATGGACAATTGTATGTTTAGTTTGGATTTGAAGTTTACCTTTCAATAATTATTTGAAACATTCACTTGTAACTAAGTTTTTTTTTTTCTCAAATTCCGCCTTTAATGATAACACATTTTAAAAACATTTACATTTGAAAAATGTGCAAAATGTACAATTGTTATGTGACTTAGCCACAGTAGCATGATATCACCTTGTTTCAGTGCAACAAAAGCTTGTGCATTGGCAGCTGAACATGCTAACTACATATTTAAAGAATACAGACTTTGTGCACTAGTAACTGTTAGCTTGTGAAAGAAAAAGGGCTCTGGGTTTGCGTGTCCAAACCTTATTATTCTCCCCAAACACACCCTTTTTGCCTTGACATTTTGTGTACGCAGCCTTTTGTGTTGCATTGAATAACTGTCAACCCATGTACTGATCCGTGTCACGTCAAAGTCGAGGCTTTATCCAAATAAAGGAAATCTTAAATTGTTTCACTACAATCATATCTCCACTTTCAGTTTGGCAGAGCACATTGCTTCCCCCAGCTTGTTGCCGGCTCTGCACATATAAACCCCAGAGTCAGAAGGCTCCAAACCAACCAGAACCAGAGAGCAGAGCCCGTCTTCATGTTGCTCCATGGTCACTCTGTTTGATTCAGACACCGGCTTCTCATTGTGGAGCCACTTCACCTCCGGCTGCGGGTAACCTGGGATTGAGACAATAGGACAATACTGCCGAATCAAGATCATAAGATATAGGACATTATATAATCAAATACACCAACATCAGATGTCTGAAGGGTTAAAAATTCAATTCAAGATTCAGTAATTTATTGCCATGCACCGATGTTGCTAGGAATTTGGTGTTCAATACCCGTAAAAACACACACACACACACACACACACACACACACACACACACACACACACACACTTTAACCCTTAATAAAATAAATATGTTTTAAAAAGTAAAGAGCCAGTGCTGAAAGGCACCCCACAAGTCAGTGCAGTCAAGAGTTATAAAGTGTTAGTGCACTGTATCCATGAGGTGCTGTTGAGGAAGTGTGAAGTGTTAAGGATCCGTTGAGTAGCTGAATGGTTCTGCAGTAGGTGCTGTTAAGAAAGCGGGATGTTTTGGATTTATTCGATTTTAGTCTTTTTCCTGAAAGGAGTGTCACCAGTAAGGGGTTAGCAGGGTGTGTTGGGTCTTGGAGGATTTTCAGTCCCTTTCGCTGGATGCGGTTCACATACATATTAACATAGTTTTAGGACTTATTCTACTGCAATTAGAGGATTTCAGAAATATTGTCTTTTTTGCTTCCCTTGCAGAATGTGGTGGGGCACTATATAATGAAGTGCAACATAGTTCTGTACCATTCACGAGGCATGTTAGCCGAGCTGTTGCTCCTTTGGGAAGGGTGGCGTCCTTTAGGGCGTGCTGGAAGCGAGGTTCACTCTGAAGCTGCTTATCCAGTGACTGGATGGCCTTCTCTGCCTCTTGGCTCCAGCCTGGCTCTGGATGAGAGGGATGATGATGATGAATAAAAAGGAAACAAGGCTTTACAGATCACAAAAGGGTAAACTTGAAGTGACAATTGAAAACTGTGAGTCATCTGCCATATGTATGTAGCTCCAAGACAAAGCAGGGCATTGTGTGTGTGTGTGTGTGTGTGTGTGTGTGTGTGTGTGTGTGTGTGTGTGTGTGTGTGTGTGTGTGTGTGTGTGTGTGTGTGTGTGTGTGTGTGTGTGTGTGTCTTTTTATCAGTCTTACCCTCTGAGGAGCTGCCAGGAGAGTCTGGCCTGTTAGAGAGATTAGACATCCGCTGTAGGGCCAAAACAGCCTTGCCAGTTTTCTAGAAGTTTAAAAGGACAAATAGCACTGGATGACAAACTACACTCATACCAAAGCTTAAGGTTTATATAGGACAATGGATTGAAAGGTCATCACAGGGAAGTACTGATAAGAAAATTGTTCCATCTGTCCACCACTGGGCTAACGGCATTATAGTGATTATAAAGTGTGTTACCTTCCACTTGCGCTTGGCCAGAAAGCGTCTCATCTTCTCCTTTTTAAGGGATTTGGTGGGTCTGCGGTTCAGTGGGTTAAAAGAGGCCATCCAGGGGTGGGCGAGGGCCTCGGTACATGACAACCTGCATCTAGAGTGCAGGTGAAGAGAGAGGGAAAAGCAAAGGCTGTCAAATGCCAGCAGTCTCCTGAGCTCACTGTGATGTAGCCGTGGATTATCTGCTGCATAAATTAAATCCTGGCTCTCCCCGACTCATATTCAGAGCTTGCTAAATGGTTTGGTACCTAGCAAAATTTTCTGCAAACGGTTGGAAATGTCCAAGGTGCCGAGCTTGAAACTTTGTTATTGTTTCACAATGTTTGTGAGCACACCTGTTGTATGCTCTAGGTGATCATGGTGAGAATTTGCCATGGCATTTATAAAAGTAATTGTGTGCACATCTCACCTTCTGACAGGTGCAGGACAAATGAAAAAAAAATAAATGTAATGACGTTACATTTTTTTCACTTGAGAATTTGCCATGGGCCATAACCAAGAGAAGAGTAGGGAGGGAGGGGGGGAACAGACCAACCTGCGTTTTTTTTTTCAGCAGGGAGCTGATAAAGTCTTTAGCTTGATCAGAGATGTCCTCAAAACTCTCCTGGTCAAACTCAAAGCTGGCAGCAGTCACAAGAGCCAAAGTCTCAGCATTGTTGTTCCCCTGGAAGGGTGATTCTCCACTGAGCCTGGGACACAAAACAATTTAACAATGAATGAAACATACACAATCTCACGGTAAATTCATTGATTTGAGTTTATTATTCACAAAACGTTTGCACACTTTAATGCACTACGAACGTTATGTTATCTGTCTGTCTGTCTGTAGTAATACAACATCACCAGCAGATGGCACCAAATCTGAATTTATGGAATCATTTGGGTAGATTTTAGATTTTACATCCTTAAATTTGCCATTTAATCATTGACATAATCTAAGACGGTAATGTATTGAAATGACTTTACCATAGTTGATATGTGAATAGGAAAACTAAAGAATAAACACAAGGCATTTATCTCACTTTAAGTTTCTTTCTCTGTGCCACACTTTATTAAGAATCTGAAATTGCATTTGTTTTCACTTCCACAAAGTATCCCCAGTTGCATTTTTACTTTCAGGGTATGTTACTGTGTATCTACAGTTTAAATCACTACAGCCTTCGTTCGACTTACAAGACAAAGCAGATGACTCCGATGCTCCACATGTCTGTCTCCAGGCCCACAGACTCATAGTTGATCACCTCAGGGGCCACAAACTCTGGCGTACCATGCATCACCATCAGAGGTTTACCCTCCTCTGAAGAACAGGATAAGCGTAACAAATTCAAAATGTCAGACTGAATGTTTTGCATTTGCCGTTTGTATGAGCCTATTTACAGATGGCTAAAGCCAGCTCTAAATAGACCACCTATTCTGGAGATGCAGCTTATGGAGCATCACCAAATGTATTCCCTGAATTGGCTTCACAGGCTTTGCTGCATTTATCTATTTAAGGACCTGCTATGGTGTAGTAGGCATGTATGGAATTAGAAACGACACTCCTTGATGTTGGGTATTAAAGTAAGTGATCCTGTGTCAACCTCACTTTGTTGTCAGGATCAAATCTGGTCATATTGAGAGGTTGGCAAAATACTAAAATATATTTGTAAAACTTGATGAACAATTCTTTTTAATGTAGTAAGCATTTAATTCTCCCTGCTGGGTGAACAAGTCTGCACAGCATTGACTGTCGCCTTATAAAGACAGTTGGATTTCCCTGGATTGTAACTTTTACAGGAATATACACAGGATATGTCATTCATAACAATACACTTATACACACACTGGGTAATTTATTTACCACGCCTAGCGAGCAAGTGCAAAAATTAGAAATAAATAAAATAAAAGCAAAAATAAAATATGCTGCACTCAAGAGAATGACCCTCTCAAAAAAGGTCCTTATGAATTTTGCTTCATATTCACCATATTAGGACATGACATCCCAGTGGAATCACTATGATGTTTCTACAAATCCAGCTAACTCACCGAGTTCACGAGCCAAGCCAAAGTCGATGATCTTGATCCGTGTACCAGTTGTATCCATACAGATGATGTTCTCTGGTTTGAGGTCCAGGTGGATGATATTCTGCTTGTGAACATACTGCATGCCCTCCAGGATCTGCTGCATGTAGTGGGCACTGGTGAGCTCCGTGTGCTCATAGTTGTCATCCACGATGCGTTCAAAGAGTTCCCCACCTTCAATACTGGGCAGACAAGTAACACCATTCAGGTCCATGCTTCAAAAACTACTGCAGCCCCGGTCCTAGCAGTGATAAGCCATATTTATAGACGTTGTTTGAGATTTGTTAGTTGAAAATTATCTAGACTATCCAAATGTAATCATGTAGTCTACATCATCTAAATTACAATCTACAAATAATACAAATAATACTTAAGAATACACAAAAGACACATACGTACGGTATTCATCAAATCATACTTTAATATGTTGATTACATGTCTTCCCATGTTGTTTGCTGTAATTTTATGGTTTCAATGGTTTCAGTTGAGATTAAAAAACAACAACAACAACAACCTTGTATCACTGTTAAAAAAAAGCACCTAGTATCCATCTAATACCACTAGTGTTACTCACCTTGTTTCACATCATCAGTAATGGTGTGAAACCATGGCTTCCCTACACTTCCTGCTTTGTCATTAGTTGAGGATAGATAAATCACTTCTGGCTTTGTCCTGGTCAGCAGTAGAAACTTTCCACTCCACAATTACTTACTACTCCATGACCATGACCATCTCGGAGCGTGTTTCATATGCAGCCAGACATTGGACCAGTTTTGGGTGGTGAAGACGGTTCATTAGTTTGATCTCTGTGCGAGCTGCCGTCCTCTCCTTTAAGGTCCGGGCTCGGTAGAACTTCCCCGCAACTTTCTGACCCGTGTCTTTGTGGGACATCAGGAACACCTGGCCAAACTTCCCACTGGCAAAACAAATAACAGGCAATACAACTTGACTTTGCTGTTTTCAATTTACTTATTGGTAATGTACATGAGAATACATCTGGTAAGTTTAAAGTTTATTTTAAATACATGCTTACACTCCCAGCCTCTCATGCACATTGTAGTGGTCCTTGACCTTGTGTTTGGTGTCAATGGTCACCGTTATGTACGACTCAGACTCGTCCTTCTTTTTTTCATCTGACACAAAACAATACAAAGGTGATAAATCCCTCCTGATTTCAAATCCTCTTCTAAAACATTTTTACAAATCTAACATACTTGCACTTGTCGCCATCTTGACACACTCAGACTCCTGGCTTGGTTCACTGACCCCTGCTGAGTTGTAGGCTCTGACACGGAAGCGGTACTGCCCCAGAGGCTCGAGGCCTGAATGGATGTGGTGGGTTGTGCTTTTGCAACAACTTGTTACTTCAGTCCAGCTCTCAGGCTTGTCCTGGCCCTCTTGTCTGACCTCCACGTTGTAGCCCAGCACTGCTGTACCTCCGTCGTAGCTGGGGCCCGTCCAGGACAGGACCAGAGACTGAGTTGACAGCTTGGAAACAACAGGTTGGGATGCCGGTGGGTCAGGGCGGTCTGAGTAGAAATTCAACAAAATATCTCTATTCATATACCAAGACATGAAGCAATTTTGAGCCACTGATAGGTAACATCATTTGGTGCTTTTTGAAGCATTTTCTTAATTTCATATGCATTTAAGAGACAACAAATATCAGTGTTGCATCATCTCAAGCCACTGGAGAACTCCATAATATCTAAATACTGAACCGTAGACAAAAGTGAGTCTCACCTATGACACTGAGGGAGATGGTATGCTGGGCAGAGCCTTTTCTGTTTTGCACTATGATGGTGTACGAGCCTGTGTCATCCTGACGGGCCTGAGAGATCTCCACGGCGCTTTGTGTGTCACTGCTCCGGACAGACATCCTTGGCCCTTCTACCACCACCTGAAGACCAGGCAAGGTGGAAGTACATAAGCCTTTACTAGCACTGAATTTCAAAGTGAGAATATAAAGTAATGGATCGAACAATACTTACAACCACTGGGACACAGTTATTATTACCTTGCCTTTTTTGTAAATCCAGCAGCAGGCCACAGGGACACAGCTGCTCCTGAACTCACAGTGTAGCCGGGCCTGCTCTCCTACGCGAACCTCCACCTTGTCTGGTGGGTCTACAAACTTCACAGGAGGGCCTGAGGTGAATAAGAGTTTGCTTAATTGATAAAACCTGACCAAAGTGCAATACAAAATTAAGCTTACATGTTGTGGTGCCCTCCACTCACCTTTGCTTGTGGAGACTTTTGTTTGCAGGTGGATATCTCTGATAGCTGTGGAGACTGAAGAAGTGGGTTGACTTACAGGTGTGTGCTACTATAGGCAGGTTTAAGAAGTATCTAACCAATCACATGTGAGTGATAATGTTTGGTTGCAGTGGCACTGCATGTTTGTTGCTGCTTCCCTGCCCTCTATTACCAGCATATTTATTATTCATTTTTATTATTTCAAGTATTCTTAGTAAGAAGAAAAGCAGAAGGAAGGTAGGGTTGTTTGGGCTTGTAAACAATACAAATGTTTTTTTGTAGGATGCTTAACAAAGGTCTGTGTCTACCTTTGTCTTCTTCTCTGTGTTGGCTTCTCTCTTTAGAAGCTAAGGACAATTGAGTGTTTTTGGATGACGCAACCTTGAATGTGACCTCACTGTGCAGCTCATGGTTGGTTGCTCTGGGGATTTCCTTTGTTGCTGTACCATTGCAAACAGAGTGAAAACAGGTTTACTGTATACACATCAAGTTAATATGAATTATTTAAGGAAAGATTATACGGTTTGGGATGTGTGAGTGATTTTTAACTTGACACTTTACCCCTTCTTTACCTGTGATATGTAACACAGCACTGCTTGACTGTTTCCCAGCAGCGTTCTCAGCTATGCAGGTATACGTCCCGGCATCTCCAGGTGAACACTGAGTCACAGTCAGACTGGCAACACCATTTTCGAAGGATGTACTTGAGTGCACCCTCTCCCCTATATGACAAAATGACAATAGGCAAACATGTTTTTACTGTTGAGGATGATTATAAAAAAAAAATCCTTCTAAATACAGGATATTGTGGTTTGAACCTTTCTCATAATGGAGAGTAGGTGTGTATTTTTAAAGGTATGATAATCAGCCATTTACCATTGTGTAACCAGGAAATGCTCAGAGGTTGACTTCCTGTGATAACACCTTGAAAGGTAGCATTACTTCCTTCAAAAACTGCACAGTCCCTGAGTGGTTGCTTGAAGTGAGGCGTTTCAAGCGCCTGCAGGGTTGTCAGCCTGGAATCTAAGCAGAGGGGTGAAGTTCAGGACAATGGGGTTTCTTCATTTTCAGATATTGCAAAATTAATATATCAGTGTTTCCTCTACCACTGTCCAATCAGGATATGTCATCAGTGAATGTTTCAGTGAAGAGTTGGGGGGCTTTTCCACTCCAGGCCTGATCTAACTGATAGATATATCTATATCTATAGATGAACTTCAAATGCATTGTGTGGTAGATGCAAATGTAGTCAAAAATGAAACTATTAAAACTGTAGACCGTTGTGGGTGTGTGGTAATTACCTGTTTTACCTCCAGGCAGAGCAGTATTAAGTTTCAGTTTAATCAGTTACCTGTTGCTGTAGCTACTGGAGTACAGTTGTGAGTGCAAGCCTGGGGAATTTGACATGGCGTTAACAAGATTTTACCACCACATGTGTGTTTGCACACGTGTATTTTGGTGTTCAGGGTATATACATATATATATATATGTATATGTATGTATATATATATATATATATATATATATATATATATATATATATATATATATATATATATATATATATATATATATACACATACATACACATATACATATATCAGACATGGGGGACTCGAGTCACATGACTTGACTCGAGTTAGACTCAAGTCGCAAATTTTACGACTTGCTTGATTAACATTCATAAAAGACTTGACTTAACTTTGACTTGATATTTATGACTTGAGACTTGACTTAGACTTGAGTCAAATGACTTGAAATGACTTGATTTTCTGTTTAATAAATATATTTTTCCCTTCTGATATTGAGGAGGTCGCAGACCGTCAGTAAACAACACTGGCTACGGCTAGTAGGCTAACTTAACGTCATGGATCCCTCTCATGGGCGCTTATACCGTGGGTGCTCGAGCTCCGGAGCACCCACGGAAAATACTGACCGCCCACGAGTGCCAGACTGCCAGGTCATTTTTACGTGAATCTAAAATTAAACACTGCAGTTGTGGAGCGTCTGTCATAGTGTGATTGGCTATGTCGGTGGCATTGATTCTTAATTTCCCACGAAGCTGATCGCGGTTACGTGCCAGTTAAACTTTTCATCTCCAATCCTGTCTGTATTTGTGAGAAGTGGCGCTGTCCTGGCTTTATTATGGCGTGTGTGTTCGTGTCGGCCGCTGTCCGTTTCCTAAGGTTCTGAAATGCAAACACTTTTTTTGTAAAGGGTGTGCGCGTGTGAACACCCACGGAGGAAAACATAAATCGGCGCCTATCCCTCTGCACAGAAAATAATAAAGTTTGGCTATAAGGATTACACATCTGACCAGGCAAAGAGAAAACATATGGCAGTTTGCAAGGTCTGCAGTTATTTCCGACGTCGAATTTCATCAGACACTTCAAATCGGGAGAGATTCGGGTTCCTCTCCCCATATTCAGCTGAACCACTATTTGGACATTTGTGATGGACAGAACTCCCTTCAGTTTTGGGCCAGGAATAAGCACACCCTCCCCTCTTTGTTGAGCGGATAAAACTAGGCACACATACACACACAACACAAACTGCAATCTCTCTCTCTCTCTCTCTCTCTCTCTCTCTCTCTCTCTCTCTCTCTCTCTCTCAAACACACACATGCAGACGTAAGTATGTGAATAAAGCTAGGCACACATACAACACACTCTGCACTCTCACACACGCACATTCACTCACCAATATTAATAACTTTTCACTCTCTCTCAAACACGCACACATTCACTCACAAATACACTGTCAAATATCAACATATACTTTCCATTCCATGTGATAAGCAAAGGTGGTGGGATTCAGCTACTCCTAAATAATATGTTTTTTTCTTTAAGAGAAGGAAAGGTTAAAGGATGTGTTTCTTTCTCATAAAAGTGAGGCATGTTTGAAGAATATTATTTGACTTTGAACAATGTTGATTTATTGTTGGCCTAATATCAGTTTTAGGCTGTGATTTTTTTATCTGTGTTAATTTAAACTCTTCAGTGTATGTGGACGCAATGTCTTTTGAGTAAAAAATGCAAATAAAACTCCAGCAGTTCATAATCACTGTCTTTAGCTTGTTTAAAAATGGAAACTTTTGTATGACTTGACTTGTGACTTGCTTGACCAAAGCTATGACTTGACTTGACTTGCTTGATTGTCACAAAAAATGACTTGGACTTGCTTGAGACTTGAAGGTTAAGACTTGAGACTTGCTTGCGACTTGCCCATGTGTGACTTACTCCCATCTCTGATATATATATATATATATATATATATATATATATATATATATATATATATATATATATATATATATATATATAGAGAGAGAGAGAGAGAGAGAGAGAGAGAGAGAGAGAGATGCCCCCAAACTATTATTTTGAGAAGTAGCCAACTAGCCCCAGGTGAGTTAACCATATAATATGCAATCTAACAGATCCCAGTACTTGTTTCCCTGATAGGCCTTTGCAATGCCCTCATGCGAAGGATTCAAGTTAAAGAAGTTCAAATTAAAACATGAAGTGCCTGTAGGGGCTGCAGCGGGCTGAGGCTCATGATAGGGCGTTACTATGTTGCAATATGAGTCCAGTTCATTAACATTAAACAACTCACACATTAAAAAGTTGTCCTGTTCTTCTAGTCTTTACCTGTTGCAGATGAGACTCCCAGTTTGTTGTTTCCCACTAACGTCCTGTTACTGGTATCCAGTCCATCCTCTAAACCTTTCTGCTTCTCCACACAGAAAGTTCTGGCTTGAGGCTTGAGGGCCAACCGGAAAGTAGAAACAAAAGTCTTTGGCTTCCCACCATTATAGCCATCCTTATCCATCCCTGGGTAGAAATGATAACCAGACAAGTTTCAAATAGTCACTCATGAGTCGGGCCTCCTCTTCCTCTCTTAGTTGTGGTGTGTTGTATTAAGTATACAAGTATAGTGTGAAGCTGATATGTTGAATAGTCACCCTGTCTTCATTCACATATCCTCTGATATGCTATGAGGAGCCTCTGCTTTCAGGCTGCTCTGAAATCACAACCCACCCTCAACCCCACACAGGAAACTGCCTTTTTTTCTTCTTCCCGGAAGGCCAATAAAAACACACATGTCCAGCCTACTGTCCCTCTGCGCTAAGAACAGCAGGAGAGCTACGCTTGTGATAGAAAACAAGAGTAGAAAGGGTGTGGAAGCGACAAAACATTCAAGCTGAAGAGAAACAGAGGGCACTACGGTGGATAGTGATAAAAGAAACACCAAAGAGAAAAGCATATTTTACCTCGTGGTTCTCTTCATAAAAATGACTTCTCCTCTCAGAACATACCACAGTCTGCTTCTTTTGCCATTTTACCCCCTGTTAACACCTATTCCCTGTAAACACTCAGTAGGTTGAGCAACACTGCCAGTCACCACAGGAATCAAGAATAGCCAGTAGGGCAGCTTTTCTGTGTGCATGTACTCTGCTGTGCAACAGACAATATGAAGAGAAATCAGTGAAAGGAAAACTTTAGATTTCCAGGGCTTGGGTTTCTTTGAATGAAAGTGGAGATGTCAGGGGTGGAGCCAGACATTATGAACATATAGGGTAATGTTGCTGTTCACAGAAAAAATATTTAGCTGACAAATCAACATGTAATTCCATCCCATAACAATCTAAGATTATGTAATTGCATATAATGGATCCCCAACAATGCCATGTAAATGTGGCTTCAATACTCTGAATTGAACATTAGGCCAACAGAAGAACATTTAATTATATTAGATGTATTCAGGAAATAGCATAGTGGTAATAGTAGTAAAGGCAGCACAGAACAGCCCCCTGCGACAATGTCTTAGGGTCTCTTATCCCACCCACAGTCACTCTACTTACATTAACACACATCCTGGACTGTTATTCCTGGCCATTGCACATAATATACTGTGAACATTTGCACATTCCCTGATCAATATTTTTGCCCATCATGCACAAACTGTACAGCCTACAGTTATATTGCACATATTTGTTAGTGTATTTAGCCTACTTTTTATTGTAATGTATCTATACAGTATTTATGTTCTTGACTGTAGCACTTTGCATTATTGTTTATTCCCTTTTTCATATGTTTATTCCCTTTTTCATATGTTTATTGTTTATTCCCTTTTTCATATGTTTATTGTTTACTGTATACACCTAATACACCAAGGAAAATTCCTTGCATTGTAAACTTGCTTGGTAATAAATCTGATCCTGACTCTGAACCTATAGATGCCGATATTGCCCTAGTAATAGAACTTTTGCTCCTTTGATTTGTTGGTCAAGTCAGAGAGACTGAGAGGGGTCTTTTAAAAACCAAAAAGATTCGGGGCTTTTGAGAAAACATTTGGGGCTGGAGACCCAGAGCCCACCCCAATCCCCATTCTGCGCCTGAGTAAACTCCACTTGTAAATTAGGTGCCTTTAATCCTATTGATATGGGAATAGATACATGGCTGCTGGTTGGGTGTGTCTCCAATGATCGTTAACTACAGACTGTTTTTCTCTTATCTGTATTCTAAACAAGTGAAGATAGTTAACAGATTCTGAAAAGCTGTTTCACTCAAGGTCTGTCAAAGCCTCACTGACTTTTATTTTACTTTATAGCATGTGAATAAAATATTTCGTCTTCTAGGAGCATTTTTCCGGCGGTTCTCCAGCCAGACAAATAGTTTTTTTTCTGGCTGGAGCTTTACTTTTGTTTTGTAGTGAAATAATTTCACTTTATAGGATATATAAAGTAAATTCAGAGTTGTACTCCGGTCACAATTACTATACTATATTGTTATTAGTCAATGAGCTTATTATAATGTGTCTAGATACAATATATATGTACTTATTAATTTATATTAAATATTGAGCTTGTCGAGTTTCTCTTTTTTGACTGCTTATAGAGTTTAGCATTGAAAGATGGAATTAACATAGACAATTAATGCATTTGTGGCTGCTTAGTTATTAAGACACCAAATGATTATTATACAGTGCTACAACAACAATAATTGTGGTTGCATAATATTTTTTCTAAAAGCTACCCTCAAACAGATGAGTTACTATGGTGTGGTTTTAAATAAACACATTTCACTCAATGGTGGTCAGTGCAAGAATGTCAGGAAACAGTTACATGGACTGGTATGCGTAAGTAGTACCATACGGTGGAAGGCACATCATTTACTTACTTATAGACTACAAACATGTCCCCTGGCGCTAAAAGCACGTTGATTGATGGTCCAGACATGGCCCAAAGCTTAACTCTTTACTGATACACAGACATTTAATGTGAATTCCTCTGCAGAGGCTGCAGAAAGGACAGGTACTAACTGCTAAATTAGACTTTAGCACAAGTTTACTGGTGTTATTGTTTTCTCCATCATGATTAGATTTTACCACCGCCTTATTTATGTGGTATAACAAACTCAAAGATGTTGGTACATAAAATGTCTTGCAAATTGTACATGCATTTCTTTCTTCCATTCTTTCTTTCTTTTCCCCTAAAATCTAAATTGTACATTTCTATGGCACATTCTGGTCTTAACTAAATGTTGCCCCAATATTTAAACTGTGTTTTGGATTTGTAGAGCTGTATATAAGAAGTTTATTCCTGCTCTTGTATTCTTTACATTCATGTTAACTGATGAGTTAGATCTGAAATGTGTAAAGATAATAAAAGAACATCAAAACACATGACATCACCCTTGAAAAATTGTAGTGGTAGTAGTAGTAGTAGTAGTAGTAAATGAGGTGCCTTTAATCCTATTGATGTGGGAATAGATACATGGTTGCTAGTTGGGTGTGTCTCCAAGGTGTGCTCTCAGTAACCTTTTGTTGCATGATGATTAACTACATACTGGTTATCTCTTATCTGTATTCTAAACAAGTGAAGATAGTTAACAGATTCTGAAAAGCTGTTTCACTGAAAAATGTTGACTTACCACTAAGTTCAGGTCCTCTAAGCTGTGGCACATTTTTTAGAAACCATATAGCCATAAGCCATATAAGGTAAAAAAAAAATAATCAAATAATTTAAAATATAAGTGCATTCAGTGGGACTTTGCTTTTAACCATATTTGGACCTTTCCACTATAGAATGTAATTATTGTATCAAAGAGCTTATATGTTAACATTCCATAAAGTAAACTAAAGTAAAGCCATAATAACTCCACCTCTTTCCTAGACAAGTATACTCATCAGACGGAAGTCATACAAGAGTTTGACCAAGTCTTGTGGAATTCAAAACAGGAAAAGCAAAAAGTGGGAAGGACAATGTGAGTGCTCCAACTATGGTAATCATTTTACTTCCTGTTCCCATGAAGTCATCAAAGACGTGCAGACTCAGTGTTATCCTGTTCCCACAAACTCCATTAAACACATGCCATGCTCCATTACTCCATTAAATTGGAGTAATGGCAACGCAACTGCTCAACACATTTATTTGTTTGTTTAAGAAAATTAAATGGGGCCCTCCTGTGGTTGTAGAAATGAGCAACTCTGTGAACCAGCATTCCTTAATTAAACTTTAAAAATAACCAAATAGATTACATTCTAAGACGGTGAGAATGGATGCAGACTCAACTACAGTAATCCAAAATATTCTTAATCTCTTCAAGCATGAATTTCTTTGCAGGCAAATAAGAACAAGTAGATAAGGTTTCATGGAAAGAAAGAGTCAGTAATGAGCAGAAGACAGATAAAACCACACACTTGTGTACATGTAAATAACTTGTCCTCTATCAGATAAACTAGTCTTTGTATGTCCTTCAAATAATTACAGTTGTTTTTGGGTAAAACCTAATGACTTAGCCTGGAGCTGAGTCTGTTTTGTCATGATCTTTCCCATCACATACATTCAAAGAGCTTGCTGTGATTCCGTGGTTTAATGAGGACAGAGTAAAAAACAGAATTTCTGATGTTATGTCGGAAATTAGAAAGCAGCATGGTCCTTCACATCCTGATGCACTCTGGCTTGAGCTCTAAGAAAGCAGAAAAAAACACTGAAGGGATGGACATAGAGAAAGACATGAATGGATAGAAAAAGATGTGAAGAACAGAGGACACTGGCAATGGGCACTGTAACAAAGATAATTGTGCTGCAGCCAGAGGCCTCAGTTCTTTTCCAGCTGTTGGAGTTGGGTCAGGCTGCCTGCAGCTGCTCCATATGTTGCTGGAGAAGCTTCTGGGGAAGAGCTTGGTCCTCAAAAGAATGGAAGAAGCCCAGAAGCAAGTTCCAGTAGTCAGACAGCTCCAAGTGCTCAGACACTTTGAGCTGTGACAGAAAGAAACTACATTTCTGTTTCTTTACAAGTAATGATTCATATTATCTTGTCCTTTTTCTGTATGTTTATCAAATATTTTATGTGTGATTTACTGGTAGAGCAAATCATCTGTTTAAATAGTGCAGTTAAATGTAAAATTGACATAATAGCTCATATAGATACAGTAATGGGGGTTTGTATTGGAATACATATTAGAAAAACATCCTGCCTTTACCATGTTCGTCTAAACTAATTTACTTGCAGAAGGAAAGAGAAGATCAACAAAAAGAAAAGCTTTTCAAGACTGGCGTTGATTAAATTACAATTTTTTTTTAAATATGTGACAATACCACCAACTATTAGTCCTCTCCCGTGATGCCAATCTTTGGCTTTTGTTTTGACCCTTGTAAACCTGCAATGTTGTATTTAAAATGAGAGTCAGAAACATAGAAACAATATATAGTAATTTTCAAAATAAGTTCATCCATTGGGTCAATATTCCCTTTATATTTCTGAAGTATATAGAGGCTACTACTTGATATTGAGATTATCATATTTTACGGTAGGCTACTATTTGCACTTCATCGATGCTACTATTCAAATAGTCAAACAGGGACTTTATGTTTCCATGTGATATATCAGTTTAAATGTTATCAGGCTACCTGTTTATTTGCATATGGTAATATGCTAGGACACACTCACTACTGAGTTACAGTTGGAATTACATCTAGATGCTCAGCCTGTATCTCTTCACACCAAGACTGAGGACCGTCTGCTGCTCACTCTCTTGCTTATTTATCTTTTTTATACAGTAAAAAACTTGGACTTGCCTGCAACAAGTCCTGACAATGTGCTCGTTTTGCAGTGTAAAATGTTGCTTCATTTTCTTCAATTTGCTCTTTTTGGTAAGTAATGTGGTTATTTCTGTAAATTAATGAGTAAGTGTTGGGGACAGCAATAATTGATAACATTAATGATTCAAATAATAAATGGGCTAAATTAAGTGGGATTCAAAAAAGGTCATGAGTATTAGTAGTAGTGTTAGTAGATAAAAAAGAAAACAAACTACTTCATGTTTATGAATTTCAGATTTTATCCTAAATTGTTATACAGTATTTATTTTTGGATTGATATGAGTAGTACATTGAATTAATCGCACATGGCAAAAATGTCCTACCTATATCTTTCAGCAAATTATTAGACAAAATCTATATCTTCCTCCTTTCAATGATGTAGTTCCACAGTGCCGACTGGCATGAACTCAGCAGCAGAACTGGGTTTAATGTTACTATTCAAAGCACACTGCACTGATGTTCAGCTGTTCAATTTGTTTTTCAGGCATCTGGAGTTACTCTCATCATTATCGGAGTACAGCAACACTTGACTTACTCACAGATGGGATCTTTTGCAGGGAGCGGCCTGTCTAAAATCGCTATAGTCCTCATTGCAGTGGGTGTCACCATAGTCCTCATCTCCCTCTTGGGCCATTTGGGGGCATTCTTTGATAACTATTCTATGGTGGCTTGTGTAAGTAACATACAGTAATGCTCCATAATGAGTTAAATGTCTTCTCATAAATTTGAATAAGAACCTTTGGAACAATTTTGGGAGGATGTTGGATGTTGATATTTTCTAGATTAAAATGTGCCACTTACAGTTTTGTTGTTTTTAAGTTTTTTTAAGCCATATGGGACATGACTGACATCTAACACTGCTCACTGTGTTTCTTTATGAATTAGTTCATCTGCATCCTGATCATCATTATCATTTTGGAGATACTCTCAGGGGCTATCTTTTACGCATTTCGCAGCAGGGTGAGACACTCAAATCCTGAGATCAAGGTCAAAACATTAACAATGCTTCTCAGGGCATCTAAAACGTTGTTTACCATTACAATAAGTAGAGCTCTGGTGCCGATCATAAAGCCATTTTAATCTTCTTTATTATCTCTGTAGACTGTCCTCCTAAAGAGTGCCAAAAGTGCTATCGACTACAACAGCAAAGCACGAAATTTGATCCATGAATACAGCCCGGAGAAGAGACACACCATAAACCAAATCCAGGAAAAGGTGACACGTAGAGATTTATGTATTTGACACATCATTTCAAAAGTGGACTTTTCTCAAATTCCCACACAGGAAACTTTGAAAGATTTTTTTTTTCCTAAAACAATATGCACATGCCCATATGTACACTGAATTGTTTTTAACAGTGCACCATGAATAGACAGATCCACAAACACTAGTGCACTCTTCTCTTGATGTATTATAAACTATGTTGCAGTTCAGATGCTGTGGCGCAGACGGCCCCACTGACTGGTCCAGCAGTGTGGGCTGGAAGAACCATGATGCCGTGCCAGATTCCTGCTGCGTGGAGAAGAGTCAGGGTTGTGGACAGAACAAGGATAAAGTACACACAAAGGTCAGCTGGGAAATCTCATTTCAAGTTTACAGCCATTTCATGGCATTTCTGTGAACAAATGATTGTAGAGTATGAGATGAAGTGTATGTTATGACTTACTTTACGATTGTGCTCCTCCTCAGGGTTGTATCGCGGCCATCAGGATCTTCCTGTTGAAAAACCTGGTGTGGGTCGGTGCTGTCTGCATTGCTCTTGGTGTCGGAGAGGTAAATACTTTAAATACCTGATAAGTCAAAAGTGCCATAAATGTATCTAAAGAAAAACAAAAAAAACACATGTATTTCCCTGAATGATTTAGTGATTTATTAAATTATCTACATACCAGTCAAACGTTTGGGGTCACTTAGAAATTTCCATTCCACTCCATTCCAGACAGAATACCGGCTGAGAGCAGTTGCATTGTTTTTTTAATCAGGGCAGCAGTTTTCAGATTACAGTATGTGTTTACATAATTGCAAAAGGGTTCTTGACTGTTGCAGACAGAAGTGGCTGATCTTTAATGCAATATCTACATTGTCCATTATCAGCAACCAATCCAATGTTCCAAAGGCACATTCTGTTTACTAATCTGATATCATTTTAAAATGCTAACTGAGAAAACATTGGAGAACCCTTTTGCAATTCTGTAAACACATAATGTAATCTGAAAACTGCTGACCTGGTTAAAAAAACAATGCAACTGATCTCAGCTGGTATTCTGTCTATAATGGAGTGGAATGGAAATTTCTAAGTGACCCCAAACTTTTGAGTGTATATGTAGTGTATATGCAATTTCAACAATTTGCATGTGAAAATATTCATGTAGGCAATGGTATTGAAGACATTTGAAAAGTAAGTAGAGGATGGCATGAATGATAATAAAGCCTATCTCATCCTGTTTGCCCCAGGAGGAGAAATCCAGAATTAATTGAATTTACAGAGAGAGAAAAGAACCTTTTTGACCTGTCTTTGAGTTCATTTGCTGCCAGTAACTTAAAACCTTTTTACCTATTACAGGTTTTCGGAGTAGTTGTTGGGGTGTGCTTGTGTATAATCTTAAAACAAAAAAACTATGAAAACATAAGATGATGCATCTCATGCGCTCCCTCGTCACGGCCAAGAACAGCCGACTTCCTACATCACTGACATATTTGATCTATTTTATTTGCTTTTCAAGATCTTTATTTTGTATTCAATAATTAAACAAAAGTTGTAATGTACTACCTGTGAGTGCAAAAAATCAATAAAGAAATTGTAAAAAAAAAAAGAAAGAATAAAAAGTGACATAAAGATTAAACATGTAGTTTACATGAACATGTCATTGATATGTTTAAAAACAACTAAAAGGTACCTTATTGCTACTTTCATGCTTGCCAACTGTGACTATTTCAACAAGTTATCTGACAAATGGAAATCTTTTTGGCTATTATGGTCAATGTCATTGAAACCTGTTATAATAGTCTCATGTTTACATTTCATGCTGAATATTTTCAATAAATGTGTGATACATTCTGGCTGAGTGGTTCATTTTGGCATATTACCTTTTGATTATTTGAGCTAATTTTGAATGTAAATTACCGATGAACAGTTCAGCGTGGACAGTAATCTATAGCGACAAAGTTTCACTTTCGGGATTGCTCAGGTCCCGCCGGATATTCCGCCGGATGTCCCTCATTTCTGCCGGTTGTCCGTCACCTTCTGCTTTCTTTGTGTTGGCCTTCTAAACTTTGGTTGATTTATGAGGACTATGGTTAACTGCTCCTCAGATCTCTGCAGGGTAAATCCAGACAGCTAGCTAGACTATCTGTCCAATCTGAGTTTTCTGTGGCACGACTAAAAGAACCTGTTGAACGTACATGTTCCACTGAAACAAGTTCCTTCCCGAGGCTATTTTGCAGAGGTTTCTCCCGTCTGGTGCTTAGCACCTCCCAAGACGATTGTGATTGGTTTAAAGAAATGCCAATAAACCAGAGCATGTTTTTCTCGCATCTCGGAATACTGTGTGGACTAGCCGGACCATCCTCCCCAGCGCTGTGGAGAAGATCTGGCAACGTGCACCTGATAAAATTCTGTCACTTCATGTAGATGATTGCTCTTCTGAGCACAAAATAATTGTCATTTATAAAACCTAAAAAATGACATTTTTCAGCCCTGTGGACCTTTGAACTAAACTGGTTCAGACTGTGCATCTAGTCTCTAGTCTGCAGTCGAGGCTGAGAGCCACAGGTCATCAGATTATTGCCATCTTTAAATCTGGTCTGAGTCAGAGTGGCAAACTCAGCCAAAACAGTGGCTAAAACAATAAGGGCATAATGCCAACAATTGTTGTATGATGTTGAATGTTACTAACTGTTTGACTTATAATCAAAATATTTTCACTTAACGTTTTATGGGAAAGGGTTTTGAGTGACTGCCCCATTTTACCTGACTGCATCATCTAAAATGGGATTAGAAATTAAGCAAAAGTGTGAGATTTTTCTAAAGTAAAACCAGCATGTTTCTGGGCTACCAGATGAAAAAAACACACAAGTTAGTATGCTATTTAATTATTTAATGGTGTGCCACTATGCGATTTAAGTAATAAACTACGTTTCCCAGAATCCCCCTACAGGAAATACGTCCGCTCTCAAAATCGGTCCGACTCTAGCAAATCCCGTATCAGCACGAAAAGTAACGTGTGCGCCAGACACCCAGAAAACTGACTGAAACACACAAGTTTATCAGCAACATTTACACTAAAATCAAAGGTAAAGGACCGTTTTATTGCTTTATTATTTACGACCACCACCAGTCTTAATATCTGCTCTGTATCAAAACACACAAGCTAAGCTAACAGACTGTGTGTGTAGCATTTAGCCCATAGACTGTAACGTTATAAAAGTCTGATTTAGCTAGCCAGTCAACATACGTTCACTCGACTCCAGCTAGCAGTCTGGCTGAATATTGTGGAAACTGTATTACTGTGAATTAAGCAAAAGTACAAACTATACTGCTTAACTTGCATTCACACAAGTAACAAGTAAGTGACAGAGGTTTATATTATTTAAATATTAAAGATATCCTTTCTAAATGGATTTTTTCTGTCTTATTTATTGAGCAGCATGTCAGAGGCTTTAATCAGGCGAATACAGGAGCTGGAGGCAGACCTGAAGAAGCTCAAGTCCCAGCTGAAGGAGAGGAGTGAAGCTGGAGATGATCCATCTCCTAATGAACACACAGACTGCAGACCTGATCCTAACACCAGCAGCAGTAAAAAGGGTAAGAAAGCAGGCAAAGAGCGTCCCTTTGACTTTTCCGCCCACCCTCGGCGCCATGTGGCCCTGCGGCTGGCTTACCTGGGATGGTCCTACCAGGGGTTTGCAGTTCAGGAGAACACAGACAACACTGTGGAGGCCAGAGTCTTTGAGGCTTTGCTGAAGACGCGGCTGATACAGGACCGACAGAGCTCCAACTACCATCGGTGTGGACGCACTGATAAAGGAGTCAGTGCTTTCTCCCAAGTGAGTTCACTGAGACTCAAATTATAATTTATGGACTACATAGGGAGATTATAACTATATGAATGGTGCTCCAGTGTGTTGCTCCAAAATAAAACAAAAACAATTGAAAGGCCTGCATACATTAACACTGTTTCTTCTCCACAGGTCATAACTATTGATTTGCGATCCACGCAGTTTTGTGGAGGACCTGGCGTCGCAGTCCCTGAACATGTTGATGTTAGTGCCAAGAATAAAGCTACTGGCTCTGAGCTTCCATATGTGAAGATGCTGAACAGAGTCCTGCCCCAGGACATTAGGATCTTGGACTGGGCGCCAGTAGCAGAGGGTTTTAGTGCACGCTTTGACTGTCAGTCCCGCACGTACCGGTACTACTTCCCTCGCGGATCCTTGGATGTGACGTTGATGGCAGATGCTGCAAAAAGGTGGGTGACGCGAAAAAGTCATGAACACTGATGTCACCACTCAAAGTCACAGTTCTGATTTTAGGGCCTCTTAACACCCAACAGATACGAGGGCACTCATGACTTTCGCAACCTGTGCAAAATGGATGTGGGCAACGGAGTCCTGCAGTTTGAGAGGACCATCTTGTCAGCATCAGTCAAGCCTGTGCAGCCTCAGCACATCAACTGCACAGACCAATATGACCTCTTTATATTTGAGATCAAAGGACTGGCCTTCCTTTACCACCAGGTATCAAGAGACATTCACTTAGTGTTTTTTCCCCCTCTATTTTTTACATCTCTTCTTAGCAAAACAATATGTTAATTTCAAGCCATTGTAGCCCTGTAAATTAGGCCTTTATAGAGTAATAACACAATATTTTGTATCAGTAACAGCAAGACTAATATAGATGCAATCTCTTGTGGAGCTAATTTGAATACTTTGATTAATGACATTTGCAGTCAATACTGGGGTGAAATTCCTGTTGTGTTATGCTGCAGGTACGATGCATGATGGCATTGCTTCTCCTGATTGGCCAGAAACTGGAAGCCCCGGAGATAATTAATCAGCTTCTGGATGTTCAGAGTAACCCCAGGAAGCCCCAGTACAGGTGAATGGACTGCTGTTGTACAGGTTGTGCATTGTGTCTTCTTTGGTTCTACGAGAAGTCGTCAAAATCGACTGACTTTATTATTCCCAAACTGGGAAAGAACTGTGTAACAGCAGCAAGTTACAAGAACATGCACACATTAGAGATGTTCCGATACCCCGATGCTGCCTAAAACGCTGGTATCGGTATCGGGAAGTACTGGAGTTTATGCACCGATCCGATACCAGGTAATAAAGCCCTAAAGAAAATCTACGTTAAAGCAGATTATTTATGTTCTTTTCCCGTTATAACTGACTGTCAAACTGGACAATAAAAGAAAGTTCTGGGGCGTTCATTGTTTGTTTGTTCATGTTTCACAAAGATATAAATAATATCACATCCATACAGGGATAGTAGTATACAGTTGTTAAAATATACACACTGGTATCGGATCGGTACTCGGTATGGGGCGATACGCAAGTTCAGGTATCGGAATCTGTATCTGGCCATCAGAACACCTACCCAAAAAATATACTTAGAGGAATGAAAAGAATGTAGTCATATATATATATATATATTTTTGTACCCTTACAGAACAGATTGAAGATGGCGCCGGGTGTCATGGCACGCCATCTCTCTGTCCCTGTGTCTTTTCTCTCTCAGTTGTTTATTGTGTTTATAGTGGCGTCTTTGCTTGTTGTAAATACCCAATCGCTGTTGGTGTACGAGCGCCAGGCACTTTATGACATATGTAACTTTGTTCGGAGGATTCCTCATGAGTATGGTCAACAACAGAAATCGAGGCTTCCTCCGTTTCTGGCTTCAGTACCGGAGGAACTGTTTCGCCGTAAGCCAGTTTTCCTACCCCGAAAAAGGACCCGCAGGAGACACGGGCGTGCACGCGGTACACGCTCGGGCATACATGTGAAGATTAAAACCGTAGAGAGGATGATGAACAGGGATCATGCTGTGTATGTCAGATGTAAATTGGATTTTGCGTGCCGACAGCGGTGGATTCTTCCTGTTTACCCGGTGTCTCCTGAGCTCGATCAGCTGTTGCAGCCCTGCTGGTCACAAAGGATGCGTGGAAGGGAGGTGCTTGTCTGGATAACTTGCGTTACCTGGATTGTAAAACTTCATCGGGTGTTGAGGTAGGGAAAGTCCAAATGGCTCTCCTTAACGCTCGGTCACTGTCCAATAAGACGTTTATCCTCCGAGACTTTTATGACTCCCATGAATTGGATGTAATGTTTTTAACAGAGACGTGGTTGCATGTCGGTGAATTAGCGCCCCTGGTGGAACTCTGTCCTCCTGATTCCAGTTTCTTCAGTTCTCCTCGACTGACAGGCAGAGGAGGTGGGGTGGCCTCACTTTTTAAGGACCGTTTTAAATGCAAACAGTTGCTAAACCTCCCTGTCTTCACTAGTTTTGAACTGCAGCTTTTCACCTTGAATAATCCCTCTCTTGTTTTGGTTGCTGTTATCTATCGTCCACCCAAATATCATGATAAATTTATTTCTGAATTTGCAGACTTTTTATCCAGATTTTTTCTGCAATATGAAAGGATTTTGATTGTTGGTGATTTTAACATTCACATTTGTTGTATTGACAAGCCTCTGGTTAAAGACTTTTTAAATATTATTGAGTCTTTTAATCTCACACAATTTGTGACTGGATCAACACATCAGCACGGACATACACTTGATCTAGTGTTAGGTTATGGGTTGTCTGTATCTGTAAATGAAATTTCTGTGTTACCTGTTTTAGATCACTCAATAATTTCATTTGAAATTTTAATTCCAAATTCACTCATCCTTGGGAAAGAAACAAGGACAATAAGGTCATCTCGTCATATCAGCACAAGAGCTTTACATGATCTAGCTATGGGTTTGCCGGATGTGGTCGATCCAGTATTTAATCAGGCTCTTTCAGTTGACCTCCTTACATCTAATTTTAACAGTGTTCTTGGGGCCTTCTTGACTCTGTGGCTCCAGTAAAGACCCGGAGGTGTCTTATAAAGAACCATACCCCTTGGTTAAATGATGATTTACAAATGCTTAGAAAGAGCTGCAGAAAAATTGAACGTCAGTGGCGTCACTCAAGGCTTGAAGTGTTTTATCATGCATGGAAAGACAGTCTGACCAACTACCAATCTAGGATGTCAGCTGCAAAAGCAGCCTACTATTCTAATTTGATTTTAAATAATAGGCATAATCCCAGACTGTTATTTGACACTGTTTTCGACTCTCACAGCGTGTTCATGCAGTTAGTGGTACTGACCTATCTGCACATGATTTCTTATTGTATTTTAATGAAAGGGTAGAGGACATTAGAGCCAAAATACCCCAGTCTTACAGTGACAATGCAGAGTGTGTTTTTGATTTGTCTATCTGCACAGGACAAGGCTTTTCTCAATTTGAACCAATTTCCTTGGCTTCTTTGAGTAAGGTTGTAACGGTAGCACGGTGTACAACCTGCTCACTTGACCCTCTGCCTTCTTGGGTTGTCAAAGAGCTATGGCCTACATTAGGACCTTATGTTTCAATGATCTTAAACTCTTCCCTCCTCACTGGAGTCTTTCCAGCTTGCTTCAAAACTGCTGTGGTTAAACCCCTACTAAAGAAGCCTAGTTTGGATGTAGACTCCATGACCAACTATAGACCTGTCTCAAATTTGGCTTTTCTGTCAAAAGTGTTTGAGAAAGTGGTCTCAAATCAGCTCTTAAATTATTTGTCACTAAATAAGCTATTTGAGCCATTTCAATCGGCTTTCCGGTAAATCATTCCACAGAAACAGCACTTACAAAAGTGGTGAATGACTTGCTACTGTCTATAGATTCGGGGTCAACAAGCGTTTTTCTTGCTGTTAGATCTTAGCGCTGCTTTCGACACGGTTGACCACTGTATATTACTGGATAGACTTGAGAAATTCTTTGGTATCTCAGGACAAGTTCTAGAGTGGTTAAGATCCTACCTGTCAGAAAGATTTCAATGTGTTTTATATGACAACATATTTTCGAGTCCTGTGCCGTTAACCACGGGTTCCCCAAGGCTCTGTACTGGGTCCATTGCTTTTTTCACTTTACCTATCCCCATTGGGTCAGATTTTCCGTTCTTTTGGGATTGCTTTTCATTGTTATGCTGACGACATGCAGCTGTATATGCCACTAGATGTAGGAAGCGAGTCTAACACAGCTAAACTTGAGGCCTGTCTTGCAGCTGTTAAGAGGTGGTTATCAACAAATTTTTGTTGCTTAATTCTGCCAAGACCGAAATGATGGTTATTGGACCAGCAAAACTAGGTCATCTTTATGATCACTTTACTTTGTCTCTCGATGATTGTGTAATCAATCGTAGACACCAAGTTAAGAATCTTGGTGTGCTCTTTGATCAGACACTTTCTTTTGGTTTACATATTAAGGAGGTGACCAGAGTTGCTTTTTTTTATTTTATAAACATCTCAAAGATAAGATCAATACTGTCGTTTAAGGACGCTGAGGTCCTCATTCATGCCTTTGTGTCATCCAGGCTAGATTATTGTAATGTGCTTCTGTCGGGTCTGCCAAAGAAAAGTCTGCGGAGTCTGCAGTTGGTTCAGAATGCTGCGGCTCGTGTTCTGACTGGGGCCTCCAGATATGAACATATTACACCAGTGTTAGTTTTCTCCATTGGCTCCCTGTTCATGCCAGAGCAGACTTTAAGGTGTTGCTGCTAATTTATAAAATATTAAATGGCAGCGCACCGTTGTATCTCAATGACCTAGTGAAACCCTATGTGCCTGCTCGAGCCCTGCGTTCTCAGGGGACGGGTCTTCTGAGTGTCCCAAGGGTTAAAAAGAAGACAATTGGGGAACGGGCCTTTTCCTTCCCAAGACCAACATTGTGGAACAGCTTACCTCTGAACATCAGGCAGGCTTGTTCTGTTGAGGTTTTTAAAGCAAAGCTAAAGACCCATCTGTTTACTGTTGTGTATGAGACCTAATTTTTAATCTAATGTTTTTCTGAGAGTGTGTGTTATATTTTAGTCATTGGAACTGTTTTTAAACTGCATTTTCTATGTTCTGTACAGCACTTTGACTTGAAAGCGCTTTATAAATAAATGTATTATTATTATTATATATATATATATATATACACGTGTAGAATACAAATATATAACAAAATAAAATATGAAAAAATATGAAGTAGCATGATAGTGCAGTATTGTAATGTGTGAGCTAGTGAGAGAGTTATCTCACACACAGCTGGGAATTATTGTACAATTTTATGGTATGTGGCAGGAATGATTTCCTGCAGCGGTCCGTGCGTCATTGAAGCGGTCGGAGCCTTATAGAGAAGGTGCTCTGCTGTCGGACCAGTGTGTAGTATAAATAATAAAATCCAGAATAGTAACAACAATACAGTTGCATCTATATGAATCTTTCTTAAAGAGCTCCCTTCTTGTCTCTAGCATGGCAGTAGACTACCCGCTGGTGCTGTACGACTGCCACTTTGAAGGTTTGAGCTGGAAACAGGAGAATGAAGAGGTGAGCCACGTCCTGTCTGCACTGCAGCAACACTGGACCCAGAGTGCAGTCAAGACCCACGTCCTCCATGGGATGATCCAGGGTTTGGAGGCCATAGGTGAGATGAACAGACCCTGACAACCTCAACATTTTCAATTTTAGCCTGTTAAATTTGGGATTTGGGATTTTGAAATAGACCCCCACAGGGCCGGACTTGGATAATAATCTAATAGCAACCCAGACTGCTTTTCTGTTTTTGCTTTTTCTGTTTCATTACTACACACAGAAGCTTCTTTATACAGATAAAACTGACTTGACTCTATATCGTATTTGGTAAGAATAATATGGATGGTCTCAATACAATGAGGAATAGTTGTAGACTTGCATGCCGAGTGTTCTCCTAAAAAAACTAAACAATACTGCTGCACTATCGTGTTCTCATGTAGCACCATTATACTGCCTCCACAGTATTATATTTATATTTTATATGCATTTTTAACATATACTGCATACATTATTTAAAGGTACCTACATCCTAGGGTGTAATTTCCACTTTCAAATTATTTTTGTTACTTATAAGTCTCAGTGATTGGGCCCTAGTTTAAGCAATAAAGAAAGTAAGACATTTTTTTCTTATACACAGTTTAGTACTATTCTTTCTGGCAGAATTTATCATTATGATCAACTGAATTATTTCCTGGATTTTGTATCACCATAGTCCCTATAAATGTATGTAGAAATGCAGGAAATGGGATTCAAATCGGGGAAAAAAAAATTCTGGCGGAGAACCCCCAAACCCCCTGTTTTGTGTCCCACCCATTTCTCAAACCAAAAATTACACCCTTGCCTACACCCTTATGTATCCTTTCAATACTTTGCTTAGACCCAGTCCATAATACACATCAAAATGTTGGACGGGTATAAATTGTTTCACTTCTCTCCATCTACAGGTGGTGTGTCCTCTAATCATTGCTGGCTAGTAGAAGGCAGCAAGCAGAGAAACTACCGGCCCCTGCTGGAGCGTCCATGCTGCGAGAGCCTGGAGTCCAGAATAAACCATTTTGTCAAAAGAGGCAGGCTGGAGCGGGAGGAAGGGGAGAATGGAGGTGATATGGTCCACAGAGGGAAAAGGTCCAAACATTCCCACAAATCCCCCAGTCTGCCTGTTTCTTCAGAGATGCCATTGTCAACACAAAGTACAGATCAAAAAGCAGGAGATTAATATTTTTTTCTCCAGGAGAATGGACTTTGCAAAATATATTTTGTAGTCATTTTTGATTATGCAAAAACGTTGTATTTACATTTTGTTTCAGGAAACGTATTCACATGTTCATTCATGCAAATCTTTGTTTCGCTTTGAAATAAACACGTTTTTGGAGAAAATAGCTGTCGTCGAGTTTGGTTTTCAACACAGTAGCAACGTTAGCACCTCAAGTTGTGAATGGGGGAACTCGAAATTAGCTAGGCGGAACTGACGTAAGAGATGTCGGAAGATTTTTGAGGTGGCGCTTGTCCAGCTAAGAAGCTAGGTCGTAGCAATCAGTTGAGTTACAGTTAAAGTCAGAGTTAGAGACAGCAATATCAAGCGACAGGACTGTCTCTAACATTTTCATTTGACTGCATGTTTGATAGGACGGAGTAGAAATGGCCGCGACTTCGTTTTATTGCATATTTGTGGTCGTTTTGACCTGATCAATACTTGTGCTAACAGTAGCTTTTTAGCAATCCTGGTTGTTTACTGCACTAGCCCAACCACTGTGGCTCTGCACGGTTTCCCACTGTACATTCAGTTGATTTAAGGAGTATCACACGTTTACGAGGTAAATACATAATAGGAGTCTTTGTGGATAACGGTATCAAAACAACAGAGCTATCAGGGTTTATTTTGATGTTTAATCAAGAATAACTTTAAAGCTGTCAAAGCAACTCAAGTTTGCTTGTGGTACATTAACTGAATGTAGCTTAGCACCTCCACAGCAGGGGGCGTGCTGTTCTAGACATTGTATCTGGAAATATCTGTGTGTGTGTGTGTGTGTGTGTGTGTGTGTGTGTGTGTGTGTATGTAAATGTGTGAGTGAGTGATTTACTGTATATAATTTATGTATAGCCTGTTTATTTGTTTTGTTAAAAAGTATTTTGTACTTGTAGTGAGAAGTTCCCTAACATTTCTAGGTTTCATATTTCCTTTTTTTTGTATTGCTCTTATTTACAAACAAGTCCAGCTTAAGCCAATCTACAAGTTGCTTTTTTATGCCACAATTTTTTAATTCAGTTTCTAGGAGTCGCCATAAACGGTTGCAGTAACAGTATTGTTACTTTACTGCTTGAATACATCTTTCTGTGTCTTTGCTTCAAGATGTTCCTGGTGGGGCTGACGGGAGGTATCGCCTCAGGGAAAAGCGCAGTGTCGTCAATGCTGCGGGAGCTTGGGTGCCCCATTATTGATGCTGATGTTGTGGCCAGGAAAGGTAGGTGAATGTCTCTCCCTGCAAACTATTTAGAATTGCAAAGTGAATACAAATTCAGTTGGAGTACCAGTCCAAACCGTCATCCAGCCGAACCCTCAAATAAAATCAGATGTGGGAATTGGGATCACCCACATCACTGACGAATAATGTTTATTAATATTCTGAAATGGAAATAAAGAAGGTGGGCCTGTAGGAGGTTAATTAAGACAAACGCTTGGAGGGATCAATCGTGACGGCTTTCTCTGCTGACAGCAGGGATGATGATGTAGTTATGTGGTGAAGATAAAAAGGTCACAGAACTGGGTGAAAAGTGCACAGCGGCATGTAGGAGAAAATATAAGTCATTAGGCTAAATATTGAATTAAACTGGTTATTGAGTCTGTTACAAAACTAAATATGTTTTCTTTCCCTCCTATGTATCTTTTGCTTGTGTGCCATTTTTAAACGTCTTATACTTACTAGTTTTGTCAATCATTTTATGTGCTACAGTATTGCATTATTGACCACAAAACAATAATTTAAATTGATGTTATTTGATACACTGTTTTGTTTATTTAAAAAAAATAAATGATACCAAATGTTACTGCCTTTTCTTGATAAACAGTTGTGGAACCGCACACTCCTGCCTATTCTCGCATTGTCTACCACTTTGGGCCAGAGATCCTACTCGAGAACGGGGAGATCGACAGGCAGAAGCTAGGTCAGCTCATTTTTGCCAACGAGGAAAAGAGGAAGCTGCTGAACTCCATCACTCACCCAGAGATCCATAAAGCAATGCTCAAAGAGATCCTGTTCTACTTTCTCAGAGGTGAGGGAGGAGTTAGGCTCAGTTATCGGTTACCAGGGAAAAGTGAGTGAGCCAAGGCTGTTTTGTAGTACAGCGCTGGGTTTTAGGCTGTTTCTCACAAAGCTGTATAAATTGCTCTTCGTGAGCCAAATAGCAAGATATTTTAGAATATTATATTTACACTTATTTATTCTGTTTCACTATCCTCTTTTGTCTCCCTAGGATACCGCTATGTGGTGCTGGATGTGCCCCTTCTTTTTGAAACCAGACGCCTGACTCGGTTTCTAAATCACACCGTAGTAGTTTACTGGTAAGACCGCTGCTCACTTTTCCCCACCTTCCCACATCACATTTTTTATGTGATGTTTGTTTACAGGTTACATATTTTCTTTTTGTTTGTTTTTGACACAATCTGGTAATTAGGCCCAGTTTTGTGAGTTATTGGTTACCTCTCTCCAGCCCTCTGTGTGTCTTATTAGCATGATTCACTGCTTCTGGAGTTTTTAACAAGGCACCCTGGCTGCTCCATAAATAACTTCCATTGTCGGTTACCTTCCAGTGACCCTGCCACTCAGCTTTTGCGTCTGATGCAGAGGGATGGCCTGACCCAGGAGCAGGCCGAGCAGCGCGTGGCGGCACAGATGCCGCTCAATGAAAAGCGCGGCCTGGCCAATCACGTTATTGAGAACTCTGGCAGCCGAGAGGACACCCACCGACAGGTCCTGAGATTGCACACAAAGCTGGAGGACTCCATGGACTTCCTTTTAGTGAGGGTCATTGCTATTGTTGCCACTACTGGTCTGGGTGGGATACTGCTGTATGCAGCCAAGTTACTTTTGTCCTAACAGAGGACAGTGAGGGGAAGAAGGAGTTTGGTCCAGGATGCGGTCAAAGATGAATAGAAGTAGGCGAAGGCACGTGGGGAGGGCCCGATGCAATTTACTGTGAGATTAGTTTCACAGCACCCACCACTACAGTTCAGTGGGATGTGCTCTGTTTGCAGTTAACACTGACTTACATTATTGACACAACATGCACTGACAGATGCGGTTTAGTGTGAAGGGTTTGAATGTGCAATTTCAGTTGGTTTTACTCGGAGACATTAAAAACAAGAAGGTGATACCTTAGGCCGTACAAGCTTCCCGATGCTCTCAGCGATCACAGTTTGGTGCCTAAAAACTGGCTAAACTTTTTACTTTGTTGCAGCAGTTAACACATAACTAACATCAGTAAAAAAGTTAAAACTCATTGCAGAATCTAAAAGATTTTATTTTGTTATACCTTTTTGTACCCCACGAAGATATCCAAATTAGACATTTTTGGTGATAGCGTACAAAAGAAGGACTAAACGGCTGTACATTCTTATAAACTATTGATGTGCAGAAGTCACGGTTTTTTGTTCCTTTAATTTATTTGCAATTTTCATATTTGCGTATAATGTATTGCATACATTTTTTGCGCAAAATGCCAGTGCTATCCCCAGTGATGACTACATTTTAAAAGATATTTTTCAATGGAAAATCATCATATAAAAAATAGTAAAATGCCCAATATGAATGATTGGATGCTTACAAAATATGTTATGGTTATATGTCAATGACCTGTATTATGAAGATATATGACAGAATGTATTTGACAATCCATTTTTAATGGGAACTGAGTGAATTTAAATGAAGTAACAGACTTAATATATATCACTGTATTTTCTTACACTTGAAGCTGCCCTCTGTAAATACTACTGTAAGTCTGGCTTTGTTTTTCTGTGCACGCTCACATGTAACTAAAACAAATTTCTAACATTTGCGGCTTAACTGAAATATAAATTATCCAGAACGACGGTTTTAAAGTAAACTGTCACATGTTGTCTATTTTAAAATTTTAGTTTTAGTGTTTGATGCCCTTCATCCTGAACATAAATTATTATACAATATTCACTGTGCAGAATGATGATTCTGCAGTTTGGCAGTAGAAGGCTGTTTTTAAATTCATCTAATGACGAAAAAGTATTTCTGTGGTCGCTTTAAAGTTTAATACGTTTTCGTAGTTTAGATTAGTTAATGAAGAAATTAAAGGGTACTCCAGCGATTTAGCATTGGAGTTGAGGGACACGGTCAAAATTGAGATAGAATGACATTTTGCCACTATTATGGGTCAAACTGCAAAAACACGAGCAATCATGTATGACTAAAAAGGAGCAAATCATCACCTTTGAGAAGTTGGCATTTTTGCAACAACAAACAATTATTTGAAAAGATTCTTTTGTTTTTTGCAGTTGATCAACTGGGTGTAATTGATTAATAGACAAAAAAAATGAAATGTGATTCATCAATTAAATATTCTTTGAGAAAGACATTGATGTAATTAGATCTTACAGGATAATGTGTTCTTCAGGAGTAGAAAAAAAAAATGAAGTTAACGGTCAGTTGTGATGTCCTTGCTCCCGTCCATATTAGAGCTAAGGCATGAATATTCAGGCCCAGAGGCAGGCGTGGTGACATCATCCTGGCACTAAGGTCTCACGAGCCTGCCTGGCTCACTTGGCTCTGTCTAAAGCCCCTACTGGTCTGCTATTTGTTTTTATCAAGGCACAGCAGAATTAATGCAAAGTGACTCGGGCTGTGGTGGGCGGCAGGCAGTGAACCTGCAGTGAAAGACTGCATAGCTACACATATATTTAAAATACAAAATCCCATCCACAATGATCTTTTGCAACACATGCAAACAGTACATACAGTTGTCAACGTAATACACACAATCGCACTGTAACGTAATCAATCCAGGGTTGTCCGTCTTTCAGTCATAATGAAGAACATGGTTTATTCTTTATTCTTAGTGGTTGCTTTCTTTAAAAAAAAAAACTGGCTCTGTCGTGATCCAAAGGTTAACATGCTTTCCTGGGCAGCCAGCTGTTCGGCAGAGATTTCCAAGTTTGCCTTTTCGCTTTCTCTTTCTCAGACGCACAGAGGCCAGATGCAGAGCGTGGAAGGAAGACTATATCTGTACCAGCAAGTGTGAATGCTCCAGGCAGAGAAGGGTGGCAAAATCTCAGTCTGAATATAAATGGGGTTTAATTCTGAAGGTGTCGAGCTAAAAGGTGAAAGTAGACTTTGTAAAAGTGCATGGATACAAGCACAACCTGCCGCTTTATTGTGTGTGGTGGGTCCTCTCCGGGAGCAGAGCAAATGATTTCCTAATGGCAGGGGGTAAAGACTTCTATAATCTCACCATCATGTTCAGAGAGTTGGCCTACGGCACCACAGTGTGTCCACATTTTGAAATCTCCTATCTGAGTGGTTTTTTCATCATTCCCCCCGCTTACTACCGTCACGGAAGGTAAAACAGCTTGGGCAAAGGCAGACAAAATAAATAGCTTTGCACCAAACTCAACTCTGGATAATTTACATTTTTTAATTATAACTATTGCATTAGTTTTGTTTTAAGTCTTAATTGTTTACTCCAGGGGTCATTTTTTTTTTGCAGCACAACGAAAGGACATGCTGTCCTTGAGGGTAAAAGGCTTTCAGTATTCATCAGGAGTTGTTAAAAGCAATTCAGTTTTAGTGAATTAATATTTGTATTTAAATGTTAAAGGAACACGCCGACTTATTGGGAATTTAGCTTATTCACCGTAACCCCCAGAGTTAGACAAGTCGATACATACCCTTCTCATCTCCGTGCGTGCTGTAATGCTGTCTGACGGCTCCAGCGGCATCAGGCCAGCACAGAACATGCAGGTGAATGGTTCCAGCAATCCTACTGCTCCGAATAAGTGACAAAATAACGCCAACATGTTCCTATTTACACGTTGTGATTTATAGAGTCACAGCGTGTACAAAAAACAAAGTAACATGAGACACAGCCGTCTTCTAACTGTAAACAAACCGGGAACTATATTCTCAAGCGGAAGAATATAGTACTTGGGCGGAGTGATATGCTCGCAGCAAGCCTGTCTGAGAATATAGTTCCCGGTTTGTTTACAGTTACGTTGTTTTTTGTACACGCTGTGACTATACAAATCACAACATGTAAATAGGAACATGTTGGCGTTATTTTGTCACTTTTGTCACAATTTGGAGCAGTAGGCTAGTTGGAACCAGTTACCTGCAGGATCTGTGCTAGGCTAAGCTAATGCTGGAAGCGTCAGGCAGCGTTACAGCACGCACGGAGATGAGAAGGGTATGTATCGACTTGTCTTACTCTGGGGGTTACGGTGAATAAGCTAAATTCCCAATAAGTTGGCATGTTCCTTTAAAGCCCCTACACATCACTTCTCACTTTTTTGACAAATTAGACCTTCTATCAGGACTGTTTTGTTGCAGCTGTTAGGATGGGACAATTTACCACTTTAGGATACTTATTGGGACATTAACCTTGCCCCAGGAGTAGGAGTGAATGGCCTTTAGTGGAATTGTTTAAACCAAAAATATACCAAATGATTTCTTAACCTCACACAGTTTACATCCCCCAGTACATTTACATTTTCCTGTGGGCCCTTTTCACAGAAGACATCTTTACATGTCACAGTAGGAAAAGTACACATGTAAATAATAAAATTAATGATGGCTGAATTCCATTTAGCTGCTTCATTTCAGTGCCCCAATCAGGGGTGGAGCAACTTCTCAGATTTTTACTTAAAGCTATAGTGCATACTTTTTGTGTCCCCCATGAGGAATTCTAAGTAATGACGCAGTTGCTAGTAGCCAGGGAGGACACGGAGAATTAAAAAAACATGATGGACTCTTTAGAAGAGGTAATTATCTGCACAGGAAGACACCAGTTTCTGAACGTAGCCATACTGAGAAATACAGAGAGAGTTGTGTGGAGCTGATAGTCTTATTTAGCTTTGTATCAACTAATTAAGTGAAAATAGTAATAAAAGTAAAAATACTATCAGCAGTAAAGTATTAGCAGCAATCTATTTATCTATATAATATAATTATTATCGCCAATGCAATAATGCATGAGCAACATTTTTGTTCTTTGTTGGAATGTATAATCTCCAAAAAGATCAATCTTTGAAAAACATTTCTGTCTAGAATTGAGTCTTGTAGGTTTTTGTCATTTTGTTAAAGCACAAATGGACAAAAAGTGCAATGATGAAAAACCCACAAAGCCACTGGTGTGTCCACTCCCCCTTGGCACAACAGGTCACAAATGCAGCTCGACACCAACGGGTAGAATAAGCTGGCCTGAGCAACTGTAACGACTTTAGTGTTCTTGAACATGGCGTCTTGTGTCATGCTCAGGAAGAGGCACTCGCAGCGCCTCCGTAGCCCTTTGTCAGACTGCATCCATGAGACTGCGGTGAGGTGAAGAGACAGGCAACACGCCAGCGGAGCGTCCCCAGCCACATGACTCAGCCTGTCCCTACGTGTTAGCCCTGGCTCAGTCAGGGCCATGAGGGAACAAGGCCGTTTGTATTGAGTCACTGACACAGTTGACAGTCCCCAGATCAAGCATGATGATGGGGAAGAAAGTGGAGGAAGCATGTTGTCATGTTCTCCCAAGGAGTGCTAGGACAAGGGGGAATGTTCATGGGTCCATACATGCAGATTTGCTATAATACAAGGTGAGGATTTTGCGCATGTAGCTATGTCTGTCCTCCATCGTCCATTATCTCCATTCATCTCACATGCCACGCAAGTTCACATCAATACTAATTAAAGGTACCCCGTGGAATTACCTTGTAACACACAAAAGGTGTGTTTAAATTCAGTGTTACTTACCCAAACACATTGTGTGTCTCCTTGAGCTCTAACAAATGTGATGAACGCATTTCCTTCCTTATAAAACATTTGCAAAGCAGATTTTTTAAGTATTTAAGCATTGTCCATCTTTACTAGCTTGCAGTCTTCCTTTTCCCCTGCCGTTGTTGGCACATTGCTACATATCTTGGTGTGTTGCTGCAACCTTTAGATCAGTGAAATAGAGTGAAACAATTGGCAGAAGTGTGTACCCTGTCATCCACGTGCGTCCTCGTGCACGTGCATGGGACAAACAAAACAGGAACCCTCTTAAAGTATCCTCACACAACGGTTGGTATGATATCTTACTTAAAGTAATGCAAAAATTGTTGTGCCTTATCCTACGAATGTCCAGCAACACGGACGATCAGTGCGCCTGCCCAAGCCCCTGTAATTCAGAACCTGTTTAGGCATCAAAACTACTTGGTTAGGTTTAGAAAAACATGGTTTGGGTTGAAATAAGTTTGTTACTTAAATAACGTATGTGGCCAAAAGAATATAGCTGGCCTAGAGGCTAGGATAAATCAGCTCTTGAGCATTTAGCAGTATGACTTAATGGCAGTTTAAAAAAAAAAAACACTGCACCAAGAGAGCTTATCACAAATGCATATCTTCCCTCTTGCTTTGCTGACCACTCTGCCATAAAGCTGAGACAACTGATCAGAGAGCAGCAGCAACTGATGAGAGCATTGTCCTTTTCACAATACAAGCAAGATTTAAGGTCTCACAAAGATCAATTACTACCTGCAACCTCCTTGTAATCATGCCGTTTACTGTATTCATTGAGATTTTGAAGGCATCATATACCAGGTGTCCGTGTTAACGGAGCCCTCCCTACACAGGCATGACGGGATTGTTGACGTGATTGCATATTTCTTTTATACCTACCTTATTTAGCGATGCACAAACATGCCACTGTCTACCATGCAAGTCCACATTTGATATGACAACTCTGACATCTTTGTTTATTACAGTCTGTAGAAATTTCAGAGAGGTGCTAGAAGTAGGCTGTATTTCAGATTGTAGCCTGAAGGATGAGTTCAGCTTCTACACATAACACTGTTATTTTTAGTAATCAACATGATATATGCAGGCTTGTGGTGAGATAACAGGTCTGAAGAGGATGGCAGTGCAGCTGGAAAGGTTCTGTTCAATGTCAGTAATTATTGACAGAAACAGTGTTGAGAAGACCCTGCTAGCAGCATGGCTCTAGGGATGGCAATGTCAGTCTACCAATCGGCCTGGTCCAGATTGAAATATCTCAACAACTACTCGATGGATTGCCATGAAATTTAGTACAGGCATTCATTGTCCCCTCAGAATGAAGCCTAGTAACTTTGGTGATCCCATGACTTTTCCTCTAGTGCCACCTGCAGGTTTTTCTTCTAATGAAATGTCTAGACAACTATTGGATGATTTGCCATGGTGTTTTGTACATACATTCATTGTTCCCAGATGATATATTCCTTTTTTGATCAACTTTTCCTTGAGCATCACCAGCAGATCAAACTTTTCACTTATCTAATAAAATATCTTAATATCTACCAGATGGATTTACAAAAATGTTTGTCCAGACATTCATGATCCCAAGCGGATTAATCCTCATGAATATAGTTTTGTATTGCCAGACCTATCTCCACAATGCTGGGGAGTAAGGTCTAGCTACACCACATCAATTTTGGGATAGGAGAAAAAAAAAACTCTCTGGGTTGTGTACATTTCTTTAAACCAATCACAATCGTCTTGGGCGGCGCTAAATTCCAGACGCACCAACGGTGGCTCTGTTAAATGGTCTCAGGATGAACTTGTTTTGGTGCACCACCGTAAAATAAAATGCCACATAAAAAGTTAACTGTTCACACAATACAGTAACATGAGCTATTTAAATTAGCTTGAGTAATTTGCTCTTACCAGCAGTGTTGGGAAAGTTCACTTTCTACATGAACTAGTTCAGTAGAAAGTTCATACTTCAAAGTTCACAGTTCCAAAAATGAACTAGTTCATAGTACCATATGTTGCTTCAGTTCAATGTGCTGTTTCAGGTTTGCTGTGGATGTGACTGAAGTGCGGATTTTCTTTTTGAAAGCTGGTGTTTTGTACAGAAACATAAGATTTTTCCCATCCTCACCGACCTTGTCATAAAACTCGTTTAAATGATCACACAACGCCTCCTTGCTGCTTCGTCGCCTCCACGCTGCTTTTTGTTTTGATGATGCATATGGCGGTGCGACAGTGGTGGCTGGTG
>NC_041351.1:12132523-12247523 GCF_004354835.1 Perca flavescens | reverse complement strand
ACCAATCAGATCCACGAAGCGTATGAAAATACAACCACAAGCCCGCCCCTGCTGCTGCAGGCAAAGCATAGCTCGTAAGCTCAGCATGCAAGCAACATGTTGGTAAAGGATATTTGCCATTTGTGTAACGAGAATTTAGGAATAAAAGGCACCATTTCAGATTCCCGGACCATATTCCAAAAGAAGGATCCAAGAGAAAAAAAGCATTAGCGAGCGGCTAACAGAATTAGGACTACCGCTGGCTGATAATACTGGTTAGCTGATTGGAGAAACCATCTGTCTATCACCACCTAACCCACCTCAAAACCAACGCTGATTTTCTCTGCTTCTCTGCCAGACTGATCTGCGAGTGGAAAACTGGAGCTCGCGAGATCAGGACGGTCTCACGAGGCTAGAGGAAAAACTCCCTTTTAGGGAAACCTCGGACAGTGCCAGGCTCTTGGTAGGCGGTATCTGACGGTGCCAATTGGGGGTGCGATGAACAGTGGTGATTATAGTCACAATAAAGACAATGGAACTATGACTACAAATAGTAGTTTTAGTAGTTAATGGCGTAGCAGGGCACTGCGGGGCATAGCAGGACGTAGCAGGGCACTGCAGAGCGTAGCAGGGTGTAGCAGGGCGCGGAGCAGGACCACGGCGACAGCCGGCCATGATTTAGGTGCAACCCTAACTGCAGGGCAAAAAAACATACACTCTGGGGAATAAGCTCCCCAGAGCTAAGTTAGTAACAAGCATTTCTGGGACATGGATGCACACAGATGGAAAGAGAGAGGACCTCATTGTGTCAAAGGAAGTCCCCTGGCAGTCTAAAACTTTAACAGCACAATTAAGAGCTGGTCCAAGGCAAACCTGAGCTAGCTCTATAAGGGTTGGTAGATGAATCTGACAACTATGAAGAGAAGCAGAGAAGAGAAGGGGTGCTGTGTCTTCAGCTATACACCCTCCCCCACCGGTCTAGGTGAACGCTGTAACTCCTCACTCCCTAACTATAATCTTTATCAAAGACAATAGTTTTAAGTTTACTCTTAAATGTGGTTATGGTATCTGCCTCCCGAACCCAGACTGGGAGCTGGTTCCACAGGAGAGGAGCCTGATAGCTAAAGGCTCTGGCTCCCATTCTACTTTTAGAGACTCTAGGAACCACAAGTAACTCTGCATTCTGGGAGCGCAGTGCTCTAGTGGGACAATAAGGTACTATGAGCTCTTTAAGATATGATGGTGCCTGACCATTAAGAGCTTTGTAGGTCAGGAGAATGATATTAAAATCAATCCTTGTTTTTTACAGGAAGCCAATGCAGAGAAGCTAATACAGGAGAAATATGATCTCTTTTCTTAGTTCTTGTGAGCACACGCGCTGCAGCATTCTGGATCAGCTAGAGAGTCTTAAGGGACTTATTTGAGCAACCTGATAGTAAGGAATTACAATAGTCCAGCCTTGAAGTAACATATGCATGGACTAGTTTTTCAGCATTGTTTTGAGACAAGATGTGCCTAATTTTGGCAATGTTACGCAGGTGAAAAAAGGCTGTTCTTGAGATTTGTTTTAAATTGGTGTTAAAGGATATATCCTTATCATTCTTGTTAAAAGTGCCACCCCGGCATTTTGTAAGATCCGCCGCATTATGTAATAATTTATTACAAAATGCGGAGAAACTTATTACATATTGCATTCAAGGTTTTTATTACAAAATGCGGCAGATTATTACATAATGCGGGTGTTATTACGTAATAAAGTGAAAATCTATTACATTTTGATGTTTTGTTAAATAATGCATTATTACATAATGTGTTGTTACAAACTCCAAACCCCACAAATCTTCCCTCCTGTTCAAGCACTTGCACCGTCTTAAATGTACACTCATGTTTTATTCAAAACTTATATATAGACGAAATACTTTGTGATTAATCTAATTCCAGTAGAGGATGAACCACTTGCTATTATGATTTAGAGGGCAGTTTGAATCAGTCAGTTGTTTGATTAGCTACGTGCACAAACACACTGTGAGTCACAGGCATCTGAGTAAGTCTCTGCCTCAAAGAATGACACATCCTCCAACCGACATTGTAGTTATCTCTGAAATTATAAAATTCTTGGCAAAAACCACCATATTAGGTTGTTAATATTATAGACAAGGTGACCCCGCTGACTATATTGTATAGGTATTATCTGCAGAGAATTGACTTGTTTTGTTGTTGGGTAGTTAATCGTTGCATCATTAGACTTGGCTGTGTTTTCATTTAATTTGCATACTGCTAATGTCCTCGGTTATTTGCTGCTAAAGTAGAATGAAAGAGGAGTAAACTGTAAAGCAGTAAAGGGAGTTGCTGACACAGCCAACAGAACTCATTTCAGTGAGATGCAAATATAGCGAATGCAGCTGCAAATGCACTTTTTTTGGTATTTTTTTTAAATCAACCAAGCTGGTCTCTTGTTCAGCCAAGGTTCAATGGGCCACGAGGTCAAAAAGAAAAGAGAATAATTTACTAGTTGTGTCATGCTCCTGTGATTGAGTCGTCATCCTGGCTTTGGGAATTGATATCTGGCCTCTGTGTGAAAAGTGGCATGTGGCTGTAGGTATGCACACTTCAGGGGTGGTGTGCTTTCTCGCATCTCTAGTCCAAACTAGCACACTGCTAATAACAACACAAGATATTAATCCTCACTGGTGAAAATGGTCATGATGCAGCAAAGAGAAAAGCCTTGGTGGAGGTGTGAAACAATTAAGCGTCCACAGCAGCTCATTTGTTAAGATGTGTTTACCGTCTTTACCAGGTCTATAGAATGTTCACATCAATTCACACAGAGTTGTACATTTTTTCAATACTCTTAGCATCATAATGCTATTCGTCGCCTCAAGAGGGATGATTATTCTGTCATATTATTACCGCCCAGACACTGCCCACACACTTCCTTTGCCTTTGCTGTAAGGATAAAGCACAGTTCCTGTTTTTCTGGGACCATCTGTAAGAAAAAAAGCAGCCCAGGGTAAAAACGATGACTGCAACTTGGCAGAAGATTAAACGAGCCCTCCGCAAAAGCCATTAATAATTCTCATATTTTGGAAACAGACCATACATACAGAATCTGTGGTATTTAATCTCCTCTCTCAGCGAATAAAAAAAAGGTCAGCTGGGAGGGAGAGAATTTTTTTCTTCCCCAGCCCAGAGTGATGGGCCTAGCTTTTCCAAGGCACCCCATTTGTCTGTCAGGGCTGTGAGCAGAGCCGGTGATTTAGTTTCCATCACATGAAGCTCATGTCCGGTTGATGATACTGCCAGGCGGGATATGGGGAGAATTTGTCACCTGGAGCTTTGACAGGGAGATAATTGCTGATAGTTAGCAGAATAATAGTATATGAGCATTACTAGCCGCACAGTATTTGTTCCTCACTCTTCAGAGCACATTTTCTAGCACCTAATCAGGCTGAAACAACCAGCACATCAACTAAGTATTTACAAAAAGATCTACTGTACATATTTTTTTCATTACACTGCTGAAACCTTAGTAATCATTTTAACACGTTTAAGCAGATTTAGCAATTAATGCCATTATTTATACATACATATACAAGTCTTTATTTTTCCCCATCCATGCAGCCCCCCCATCACCAGAGCAACAAATGAGGGAAGATAAAAGAGTTAATGAATGAATGAATGAATAAATAAATACAGAAAATGGAGCAGGTGTAGTACAACCGGACTTGATACGAGAATCTTTAAAGAAAATTTAACCTAGGTAAATCACAATGTTGTTCATAAATGCAGTGTGAAAGAAAAAAATGCCATCCATTGACAGTGCCACGCCTTTTTCTATCTGCCTGTGTGTCATGGTGAACATCCACGAGGTCAGGCAAACCCTCCGGCCAATCAGCAGGTCTCATACAGCCTCAACACCTCTGCCGAGCAGCATCCATAAACAGCTCTGCCTGTGGCTACAAACAAGGCAAGGCACAACATCAGAGCACAACACAGAACCCCCCACCCCCTCCAAAGTTAAGTCAAAGGTTATATTTTCTCATTATTTCTCGGTTGATCCTCTACTTGTACCAACTATAACCTCCAAAGTGCAGCAGTCAGTACGATGCATGCCGTTTTCTTTTTTGGAGTTTTGGCAGTTCTGGGTTTCCTATTAACAGGATTTCCAAAATCCTCACATTCCTAGTTTGCAGCTGGTCTGAGAGTTCATCTAGGGTCTCTTAATGTTTTGTCTTAAGGTAAATTTGGACTTCTTAAAAAAATAAAAACCATCAGCCCAATTAGTTTGAATAAAGTTGAGTATTTATGTGAAGTTCTACTTTTGCCCCAAGTGCTTCATGATTTCCCTTTCTAATGGTATTGTCGCCATATTGGGAGGATAAGTGTTGTGTGTTTTACATTCTCTTCAAATAGAAGACAATGAAGATCTTTGTTGAAACTTAATTTGACCCAAATGTTGGCAAGATGAACACACAGTTTTCCTTGAGTGATACAAAAAAGACGGGTCACATTAGACAGCAGTAATAGAGGGAACAGCGAAAGGAGTGGTGCAGATAAGAGAAATGTGCCAAACTCAGCTGTGGGGGTTAGGGAAAAATCTCTCTTTAATTGCCAGTGTTGGGTCAGAGAGTACTCCTGGACCCCCCCCCCTCTCCCTCCACTGTCTTCCTGTGTGTAACTAACACTCACCAGAGTGCTGCCTGAACTCAGGGCTGGCAGAGCCTCAGGGTGGGATCCAAACTCTCAGCAGCTCTGTGACCTGGCTGAACCTCTACCCACCGCCCCTCTATGGGAGGGGTGGAACTGCTAAAGAAGTCCTCTGAGCCAGTGAGAGGCTGATTTAGGCAGATTTACCCCCCTCCCCGCAAAAATATAACTTTGAAATGAAACACAAATTATCTCTGTTGGGAGCGCCGTGAAATTTACTGCTGTTTTTTCAGTTGGTGTGGTTTTATGTGCCGTTTGTGTATTGGATAGTTAACGGTGTGTATTTTCTGCCCATTTGTTGTACTTTTTTTTTTTTTTTTTTCAAGGACACATAAAAGGATAAATCTTTTTACCATACCAAGTATTAAATTCTTATTGCCTGTCCAAGAGTGTCTTGATGCGTGGATGGAAATACTTAATTCTCTCCTGAGCTGGGGGGCCACAGACATCAGGCTTTTTAAAATAATGATTAGTTTGATATGAATCAAATGGGAAGGGGTTACAAGACATGTAGGTCCCACTCAGTAACAAGGTTTAGACCTATGACTTTCCTCATTCTAAAGGCCGTTTTATGGTTCTGTGGAGGCTCCAGGCAGAGTTTTCGCCGTAGCTTGTGTGGGGAGTGTGTTTTAGAGTGAAGGAGAAGTGAGAGAGTGACGGCGATTAGCTTCGGAGCGACTACCGACTCTAGAGTCATAGTGAGGGTAACAAAGTGTCTCCCCTGTGTTTTCTGACCAAGGTGGGAAATTTAGCAGGAAAAGTTCACCCTCTCCTTGATTTCACGTTGTTTATGGAGAAGGAGAACCAGGAAATGAGTCAGGGGAAATGCAACGCTACCAAGCCACGGCCGAGCGACGTGCGTTGCTGCGACGTGTAGTTACATTTTTCACGAGGTGCATGTCCGCAGAGGGGTCTTTGGGGGTACGCCGTCGATTTGACGCAGAAGCATAAAACGGCCTTAACTAGGCCTAATGAAGGGTGGGGGTGGGGGGGATGGGGGGTGCTGGCACTTAAGAAGTCTCCAGCATGCAGCCAGGCATTGCCGATTAGGTCAGTGGAACGACCGCTGGGTTGAACATGATGGATGACTGGTGGAATGAGTTTCTGCCTAGCGGTATTGTGAAATCTTTTCATTGTCACTAACGGGGCCTCTATGAAGGGGACTGATAAATGAGGCAGCAAGTGTCAGAAACGCCTTTTTTGCCCTACTGTGGCTTTAATATCTCCCCTAACTACAGAGCAAAGAGTACTGATAAAAGCAAAAGTTTTAAAAATAACCACGGTCAGTGGAGCCAGGCGGAGTGAGGCAGGGATGATTAAGGCGACAGGCTGCCGGACCCAACCCAGAGTTGGTTGCTGTAAACACCAGTCGAGGCCAGTGCCCATGCTGGGAAGAGGGAGATGCTTTTTATGAGGAACGGGTGTTACCTCAGTGACATGGTGCTGTGATGAATGTGTTGCTTCCATCTGGTTTCAGCACATGTAATAAATATCTGGACTCATGTTTGACCTTTCTCACTTAGCGGACACATCTTTCACATCAGAAACATTCAAGAGGGATTCAAGATTATGGGTGTCTGGAAGAGAGGGTGCAGGACCTACATTTTGTCAATATCTTGAGGTATTAGTGCAGTAAAAACAAGAGCACAAAAAAATGCAGTGTACACCTACAGATATATTCAAAAAGAAAAAGCCGCAAATCCTCATGTTTGAGAATTAGAGAGAGTTTATTTTCTGCTAATAAATTACTTAAAATGACAAATCGATTATCAAAATTGTTGTTTATTTTTCTGTCGATCAACCAAGGGATTAATCGACTAATTGTTTCAGCAGTGCCGTCAACAGATGATTATATATGAAGCAAACCGACAGAAAGAAAATCCAAAGTAAAACATGCACAGCTTTTTCTTTATTCTCCCCCCACAGCTTTGTGGTCTGACCTTGCAGCTTCTGTGCCCCATCCATCTTGGGCTGTTTAGCCATTTCACTGGATACATACCGTGCAGATTAACACAATTCATCACCACAATCATCCTCGATTCATCACCCTTCCCAATGAATGTTTTGACATCTAGGTAATTTTCTGCTGATGATTTATCAAATTATAATTACCATACTACTGAAGGAGTCATTTATTATGTTGATACATGATAATGATGCCAAAGTGGATTGAATTTTAAGTAAGTTCTCTGTGATTATAGCATATGCATTATTGTGAGTAATGCCTTACAATTTGGTCCCCTCCAGCAGTAGAAAGTCTGGACACTGTTGAGACAATATGCAGAAACAGGCAGGTTGTCGATTAATTTTTTTTCAACACAAATTGTTGAGTGGGGACATGCAGAGCATAAAGATTGAGGCCTCTGATTTAAGGTGGTCGTAATTAAAAGGTGCGCTAATTCAGTTAGGGCTTCAGTTAACGCTCCTGAGGAGCAAAGACTTTAATAACTTCAGGTGTAGCTGCTGTGCTCAGGTACTTTTATTAGCAGTCAACTTGTCCATTGAGCCTTACTACTATGGCTCAAAAACAATCAATACAGAGACTGGTCAGCTATGCATACCACAAGACAGAGAGTTAATCTATTCATTAATCTTGTTATTATTTAATTAAAATGTTCATAGGGCTGCTAAGTAGTTAGTAGAGCTGCAGGTAACAATTATTTACATTATCGATTAATCTGTCACTATTTTTTTCAGTTAATCTATTAGTCTATGAAATGTTGGAAAATGTGAAATGACCGTCCCAAGGCAATGTCGATTGTTTGTTTTTGTTTATTCAATTTACAATGACATAAAACAGAAAAGCAGCAATTTTTCACATTTGAGAAACTGGAACCAGCGGCTGTGCAGCATTTTTGCTTGATAAATAGTTTTAATCGACTAATTATTTTAGTGAGAGTAGTCAGGTAATGGTGATATTGCAAAACTTAAATGTGATCCAGATTTATTCTGTCACTGCACCTTCCTTCTGTCAGTTTCTTTTACTGTCAGTAGTGGTGGGACTGGGCTTTGCACCTCTTGCTTTGCTGGCTAATTGGAGGCGACTCGGATTGAATTAATGTTGTGCAGTGTTTGGTATGCAAAAAGCATGAATCTATTGTTTTTGTTCAGAATGACTGGGTGTCATCATGCAGGGTAGGTTTGACGGGCAATTAATTAGTACAGTGTTCACAGAGGGCGTTATGAGGTCAAGAGCCCGCCCGCCTTTGAGTGGTTTGATTCACCTTGATGGTGGCCATTTTCCAAGAGTCTGATGATTATGTGTCATGGATCTAAAAGTGGAATAGATATGCTACTGATTGGGGAAAAACACATTTATTAAATCTTTCTGTATCTCTTACACAGATTAATGAATGATTATCATAAAGAATACTGCTGCATTACCACATGTCAGAAGAATGGGGTATAACACCCTTTTGTTACAACATGGAAGTGTTTACTCATTATTACAAAATTGTACTCCCGCTGATAGCCAATATTCTTTTCCGAGCTGCATGTTTATAGAGAGCAGTTAACGTGTTTAACCAGATTTAAACTGTAGACGCTATATAGCTCCTTTGTTAATTATAATATTGATGTATTGATGGTAATATTTCATTGAACTGTCCATGATGATAACTTTGCAGCCATTTTGGCACCTGTTTGTTTACACATCTGTACTTCGGTTCACCAAATGGGAGAAACTGTTGACTTCAGACATTCTCAGTATCTAATGTATAATGTAATATAATGTATACTATTACAACTAGGTGGCTTTAGCAAATGTATTTTACCACTTGGCTGTTCACTTGGCTGTTCTTGTATAAGGTTATATCATACAGGATATAAGGGTGGCTGTTCTTTAAGACACATACCCCCTTTCAAATCTGATTGGAACCGAGGGTGTTTCTGAAAACGATATTGCCTTTTAGACATTTGTCTTCACAGCCTCCTACTTATCAAGAGACTTATTTGGCTGTCCACTTCCATGTTTCTCTTGTATCTCACCAGTGGCCATTTTGTCAGTCTAAGTGCTCAAATTGATCCATTTTGTCGCACTTTAAAATAAACCAACATCTATTATGGTGATCTTTCAGACATTGCTCCCTTACCTCTCACCTCAACCTCTCTCTGTATCCTCTCTTCCCCTGCTTTGCCCTAGCCCCCATTCTAGGTAACCTTGTGAGGGCTCGCCTCTCCACTCTGGCTTGTCAGCCACAATCTGCAGTCATTTGGTGTGAAATGTGCGCCTTGGTCCAGGGCTCTCAAGGTCAGGGCCTGGTAATTGATGTTGCTTATTCATTTGATTCCTGTGTCTTTTCTCCCTTCTTACACAGCGGCCTTTGTTTGGATAAATTGTTTGAAGATTTACTGTAATTCTTAAAGGCTCTGAGAAGTGTCCTCCTGCTGCCAGGGCTCAATGTGCCTGCTTCACTGGGGGCCCAGAGTTGATGACACACTGCTGGTCTTGGACAAAGGCCTGTTTTTCTAAGACAAGATGGAGGGAGCATCTCCCTGCATAACAATTGAGGCAAAACTCGAATGAGACTTGCAGTCACTCTTGTGTGGGCTAAATCAAGCTTAAAATGGTTTCGTAAAAGTGAAAAAAAAATACGATTGAATTTTGTATGCTTTACATAAGGCGTTTTTGTTCTCGCTTTTCAAGTAACAGAAGGATACATTTAGGGGTTTGCTCAGAAGTTTAGCAATGCTACATTGAGTCTAAAATGATATGCATACCAAAATTTCCTTCTCCTAAATCTTCTAAATTGCCTTTTGTTTGGCAGAAGATCCTGGCTGCCATAAAATTCTAAATCAGAATTTCCAAGTGCTACGGGCATCTTTTAAACTAAAACAAAACACTAAAAAGTTTGAACATGGGTTAAAGTGAATCTTTGACAAGCACATGAAGTATCTGTATCGCCACTTCTCGAGCCTCCGCAGCGCTGTGCACCCTTGATGGCTGTCACCCAAGGTGCAGATAAACAATGGGCTCATTTGAAAACAAAGAAATGATTATGGGGGGACGTTTAATCCCAGCTTGACATGTCGGCGGGCTGCATGGGTGACAGCTTTCAGGAGAGGCTTTGAAGTGGCAATCTTTTCAGATTCTTGGCTCATTACACAATAAAGAACGCTTCACATGTAACTGAAGTGGGCTGGGAAATGATGGCTAATGATGTTTTTGGGCTCCTTGACTTGCGAGTGAATTTACAAGATTGGCCTTCATGCGGTTAGCTGGCTTGTTTTAAGTATTAGAGGCAAGGCAACAGGAAACCTCTCCGGAAGCTTAATCAGTTGTCATATTACACCCCAAAGCCACAATTGGTGCTACAGTTATCATTGAAAGAAAGTAATGAGTCAAACAAAAGATATTAACATGTGCTAGATCATGACCTAACATCTAATTCTCTCAGGTTCTGGAGAAATAAAAACTATGAAATCAATAATTCTTTCAATTATATGTTTAAGAATTACCATTATCGTCACTTTTCTGTCCTGCGTAACCTTTGCTTGTCGCCAAGTTATAGAAAAACCCAACCTTTTTTCCAGATATGTTGAACTCCTATAATGGTTTCCCTTTCGCAACAGTTGGACATTTCACTCCTTTATCATAGCCAAACAATAGTCCTAATCTCCTTGATCATGCTCTGTGAATAAGTGGGGAGCAATGTGAGTGACATGCCAAAAGTAAACCGTAGGAAATGCACCTGTGAGGACAATGTGTTGTTGAGGAACAAAAAATGCACACAAGGCAGCTGGAAACCTTTTAATTAGTGCTAATTACCTTAGCAGAGGAACGTCGGGAGGCTTGAAAGGATTTGTGTCAGCGCGTGAGAGATCAAAGATTGAGGCGGTCACGTTTTGTTCTGCTGAGTCAAAAACTAATAAGGAGGGTGATAATGGGGCCCAGGAGAATGACAACCCAGGTGGTGGTGTGTTTAAACCCCACTCAAGCCTAACTCCAGTTAAACAATCGCATGGTTACATTTTCATTTATATTTTTAAATAATCAACTATCTTAAGTAAGACTTACTCATCAGGGAAAATGCCAATCATTCAGTCAAGAACTAAAATTTACATTTAAAGGTGATAGCAGCTATTTTTGTATTCATTATTCAAGTATACAATGATTCAATACTACTTTGATGTCAGGTAAGCCTGTCAACCAGCAAGTTTTATTTTTATGATTGTATGAGCCAGAGGGTCAGCAAGCTTTTCAGTCACAACCCATTAACCCAACCCGTGTGATGGTATCTGCAAGTTTTTCTGGAGGTGGGTCAAATCTAGCTTAAAAGTCGGTCCCCTTCACATCCAATTCACCGTCACATTCTTACCTACAGGCAACCTCTGCTGAGCCCCGGTCATTAATCAAAGCGGAGTGCTGTCCTGACCTCAGCCCCTTCCCTTTGAAGTGCTCTGTCCTCTGCAGCATGAGGAAATCATTTGCTGCCTGATTCAATGAGCCATCAGTCGAGCCAGCAGACCTAATGACATGTGAGAATATTAACCTCCTACCACCAAGAGTGCTGCTGCTTGGGAAGAAGTCTATTATTCATCCAAGGTTTTACTCAAACCCTTTTTCACAGGACTGCCGCTCTTTTAAACCCTCCTACAAAAACTGTAACCATGGAGGCATCCAGTGGTCTATTCTAAAACTAACTACTCCGGTCTTCATAAGAATCATAGTACACACTGCAGTAAGCATGATCGGTCCGCGAACAGTAAAGGCAATGATTCTGTGTTAGACAGAAATCTATGCATTTACCTGTTATTTCTGACAATTTGATAAAAAAAAAATGTATATTATAATAAATGAATTGAAACCCAAATTAACAAAACTGGTTAATTAAATCCGGTACAGCCTGACTCTGTAGATAAAACTGAGATTAGCTCTCAAGTTTATGTTCTGTTTGGGGCTGGCTAAAACCTCTTTGGGGGGTGCCAAAAATTACTCTATGCAGGAAAAACCCTGACAATGTTGTCTTTAAAGGTACAATCTGTGATTCAAATGTTAATGACAGGGTAGCCCCAAGACAATGGAACCTCTAATGTACAACAGCTAAATCTAAGTTACGATTGTTTTCTGATGCTGTTAAATGATTGTTTACACCATTAATGTTGCAAACACAGGAGTGACACAAGCCATATTTTGAATTATGATCAGTTGTCAAATACACAAATCATGAGAACACTAATCTTGAATTATGTGTCTGAATTTATATGGTAAAAAAAAGTCTTTTAAATTAAGGTAAAAAGCCTTATATTTACAACTAGGCACCTCCATGCCATTCATTATAGTTTCCTATCTCGACAGGCAATCTGTACTGAGAAGCATCCAGTCCATTACACACATATGAGCCCCATCACTCCTGCAGTATTGACAAATTCATCAGGCATTTTTCTTTCTGCTCCCTGAGCAGAATTTAGATTTGACTGCCATTCCCGACACAGAACGGCCTTGTTAGAATACAAACTTCTCCACTCTGGAGCTAGTTGAGAGCTCTTACAGTGACGAGCCATTACCTGTCAGCGGTTAGAGCACGGCCTCAAGTTTACACTGAATTGTCAAGTATAACACAGTGTCTAGTATAAATGCATCCAGCCTTATTTGAGGCATAAAAAGACAAACTGCTATTTTATTATACATTGACAATGAAACCTTAAAGTTGAATCTGTGCTGCTAACGTGCAAGAGGTGGTGCAATTTAAAATACTGCAGTTTTGGTGGTTGATTGTTTAAACCTGCAGATTTTTTGGCCACTTTGGGGCAGTGAAAACAAGCTGTGAATGCAACAATGACATATCACCACTCTTTAAGTTGATCTAGCAAACTTGCATCTAGCAGATACAGCAACATTAGACAATCATGTTTCTGTTCAACTGACGATGTAAAGCCCCTTTCACGCAACCCTAAAATGATCTAGACATTACCTGGAGGAACGATATGTAAGAACGCAAATGTCCAAATCAGTTTAACAAAACGACCCTGCCAGCTCCTGAGTACAAAATCTGTGTAATGTCTGATTGAGCCCATGTGTGCAGGTTATTGTCCGAGAATTCACAGCAAGCGAGTGGGTGTGTTGGTGACCTTTCGATCATGCGGCTCGTGCAAAAAAGGAAAGAACAAACATTTGAGTGTGAAGAGGAAGGATCATTTAAAGGAAGACACCAAAGAAAATGTCTTAACTTGAGAGAGGACGAGTTTCAGGAACTTCAGTTGGACAGGGTCAACGCCAAAATCCACAGATTTTAAGGATTCAAGGAACGGCAAGAGACACTGTTGTTTATGGCCTAATTACAAACTGGTGTGACTGTGGTGTAAACTGTATCATGTCCTGCCTGTGGATTTTAAGAGCTTTTGCCGAAAAAGCTGCCTGCTGTAGCCGAAAATTACGCTGGTAAGCGTGAACAAAAACCGTAAAGTTGCAGGACAGAAAAACTAAAACAGTAAGCTGAAAGATGCTATAAAAGTCTGTAGCGCTGAGGAGAACTGCAGAATAAAAAAAAAAAAAATCTTTCACATGCATGTAATTTGATCCATTATTATTGTAAAATACTTATTAGAGCTGTCATTTGTCATTTATGAAGCAAAAATACCAACCATTTACTGGTTTTAGCATTTCAAAAATATAAAAATGTGCTGCATTCCACTGTTTTATATAGTTTTAAGATGACTTGAAGACATCCCCTTGAGCTCCGGAAACTTGTGATAGGTATTTTTTACCATTTCCTGCCATGTTTTAAACTGAACAATTATTAAGACATACAAAAACAAGCAACTTCACGCTGGCACCTTGAGCTCTGGGAAATTGTAATGGGCTTTTAATTTTTTTACTGAAATAGCAACATTAGACTTATTTTAGTTGCTCATGTATATAATGTTTTCATAACTGTCAGAAATCAAGGCTGCCTTATTCCTTGCCACATACAGTGGAGTAGGGTACAGTAGAGATGCCTGGACTGACACCAAGTGGAATCGATTCTGACAAGTGATAAAAAAGTGTTTTGGCATGTTACGGGCCTTGTAGGCTGGCCTTAGTACCCCACGGTCACAGGTTGAGGACATCCGACCTGAAATGCATGCAAACTAATGGCCAGCATGACTGACATTTCCACCGATGAGCCCAAAGTGTTCGCCCGTTGTCAGCAGGAGTTTATCAATAGGCACGTCTGCATATGCAGTCGTCTATCGATCCATCCATCTCTGTCCGCCCATCTCTGCATCACTGTAGCTGTCTGTTGTCATTCAGTGGATTGGTTGTGAGCAGAGATGGCTGCAGGAGCCTCAATTTGCAATCCTTCCACCTTGGGAAATGGATTTAGAATAATGGTGGTGTCATTTCATGACATCATGTTGAAATCTCACCTAACCTTGCGGTTTTGGATGCAGAAAGTCAGATTTATGCTTTTTATTAAACAGTCAGCTTCACATTTTTAGCACCTTTTAGAAAAACATGCTTCAAGGTGTATTTGTGTTCTCTCAAGTCTTTTTCATCACTGTTAACATCATTAATGGATGCGAGGTAGCCAGGCTGCGTTTGCAGTATTCGCCCATGGAGACTGACTCTGCCCTGAGTGTTTTGGTAACAGGCCCCAGGTTAATTGCGGCGAGTACCAGAGGCCCTGCCCCCCTCCAGATAACGCAGAGCTTTAGAGCAGCAAGATGCTTTGTGATTAGAGAAAGGGCCCAGGTAGGTGACTGAAGTGAGGATAAAGAACCCAGATCAGGTCTCTGGGGAGAGAAAGGTGCAAGTCTACGGGGATTGAGGTAAACAAGATTGTACCTGTGAGGGAGATAGAAGCTGCTGCCCCCAGGTCATTACTGCCCTTAGAGCAGGAAGCAGAAGACACACACATATCAGTGCTTATCAATGTCCAGGGGATAATAGGGTTACTATTTTACTAAACTGTCAGCCAGTCAAAGCAATTTTTCATGATGAGCAGACATTCAGGGGTTGCAAGTGAAAATTGAATTAATTAAACTGCGGCATTAACGCAATGAAGGAGCCAGATAATAACATCATCCCATTTGGCTAATCAGTGTTATTCAACGCACATATATGTAAATCATTTTCAGAAAATGAATTAAAATGACAGGTTCATTGCCAATATATTATTATTACACCTATAGCGTTAAACCTGGCTCGGGCCGCAGCTCCCATGGCAGTGAATTTAGCTGATTAAATCACTGGGTGCACACAGCAGTGGTGACACGAAAACAACAATTAATAAGCCAACCCCCAGTGCACAGCAGCTCCATATTAACCAGGCTGCTAATAACATTACATGGCAAAATATCCTAATCAGACAGGTGAAAAGGGATTTGGAAGCAATTGGATTTTCTTGCTTAGCGTGTATCGCCAGCTGCTATATTTATTGGAATATTTGTATATTTTGCTTGATATTGTATTATAATTTGTGCTAAAGAGGCTGCTTGCTTTGCATATAATGTGGATAAGAGTTCTGTTTTTACTGTTTATCTTGACAGCTTTCTCTCTTTGTCTCATTTGTATCCTCACTCCCTCAATCCCTCCCCCCTGAAACCCATCCCTCCTTACACACACACACACACACACACACACGCACATGCACAATCACTCACAAAGAATGCACATTAAAAAGGATTTGTTCCCCAAAGAAGGTCGGCATTTGTAAGGCTACTGACAGATTTAAGTGTCAATTAAGTTGATGTACAGTGGGCACATTATCATACAAGGTTGTCAGCCGTGGCCATTTGAGGGAAACAAATACCCGAAGCTTTACACCTTCTACGGCTTGAACTTTGTATGGACCCACAGTTGCAATGAATGTCACAGTCAATCATTTATCCAGTTGGCAAGCTTTCCAGTGGGGAGTGTGGGATCAAGTCATTTTATACAAATAATAACCACACAAAATCAGGATTCCAAAATGCTTTGTCATGTTCAGCAAGGTCCCATCCCTGGCCTGTTCAGAGGTCTTAAACTCATTACAGGGAGGGGGGAAATTATACCTCTGCACAAGGATGATGGATGACAAGTTTAATTTGTGTCCAGGGACTGAAGGTGAATGGTGACAGAGGTATTTATCTTGAGAATGGAGGTTGGGGTCAGGCGAGGCTGGGTGCCTTAAGGCACAAGACATTGACAAATTTATCCAGTGGACCCCATTGCTTGGGCCTTTTCTTTGTTTTGAATCCTTGCCACTCGCTAAGTGACCCACATCGCTCATACTGCCAATGTGTGAAGAAAGCTCTGCCTTGCTAGGCATCCTACCTCTGCTGATGGTTATAGTTCATTCTTCTGTGAGGCCTAAATCTGTGACTCATTTTGAACCCTGGTTGTTTTGGGTATTCGAGAACTATTAGATTCTGGGTCACTGGGTTAATTTGATTTTGAAGTTACAGAGAGCTTCAGAACTATTTTAAAGGACAAAGTCTTTCTGTCAAGCTTCTTGGCCTGAGCTGATCTGGTACCATTGAAGTTCCATCCTGTATATGCTTTTACATTTACATGTATTTTTCCTATTATATTTAATCAAATTAATGGTGACAATTGTCCTACATCATCCTCAGTCATATTAACTGAGGCATAAGACTTTGTTTACATGTGTCTGTATAGGGATGTACTATAGAGAGAAGTGGGTAAGCGACAGAGACCTCTAGTGGAGATTGCAGAAGTGTTTTGAAGGTTGAAAGGAATCTATTATCCTTCTGGTCTTATAATGGTACTTCAGTCACTTTTTGTGAGCAACTACTTCTTTAGCTAACATTAATGACATTTGTAGCATCAAACTGAAACAAAACATGTACCGTATTTCAAAATTTCAGTGTCTTAATTAGCTTAACATTTGCGACAAAGGCATACAGCTTTTGATTATATTGTGAAGTATGATGAATTGGCTCAATAATAGACATGAAATGTATCACTCATATATGGAGCCTTGTAAGTCTGTTTTGAAATATCAACATAATTACAAATGAATAATCAAATTGATTGCTGTGTGACTGTGAATACATTATTGCTGGTGTTTTCACAACATTAACTTTATAGATTTTAGCAGATTTTGTGCACTCGTTATTGGCTGAAGCTCAGTTAACATGCATGTGCTATATAAGAAGCCAATGTTAAATAATAGAAACAATGTAATATATAATATACAAATAAAATGTAAATATAAAAATTAACCAATAAATTGTGAAATAATTTAGCTAACTTTTTAATAACTGTTGTTGACATCTTAAATTTAAAATACACCATTTTCAAAGTCGACAATAACACCAATTTAATTTCACTTTTGGTTTTATAATGTCACTTTTCATGACATTGGGGTAGTCACCACAAATGTTGCCAGTTAGCTAGCTCCTGTTGACTAGAACAATGCCAAAGTAAGTCAGAATCAACCAATAACTGTACAGCACACAGAAGTGACTTTATTTAGCTAAATGTGGCTACATATACTACCAACCCATCTGGATAACTAGCTAAGCTAGGTTGTGAGCTTGGATTTTTAGTTAACACCAATTTAGCTAGCTAACAAAGCACTGGCTCTTTACTTTGTTGTAACCTAGCCTAGCTACTCTGTTGGCCATGTAGATAACTGGTAACCTTGTTAAGCTAAATAATCGGAAAGGTTTATTGTATCTGTGTACTGTATTTATTTACAGCAGCAGACTTTAGTTGGTTAATTCAGAATTACTTTGGCATTGTTGTTGCTCCCTCTAACAGGAGCTAACTGGCTACATGTGATAACAGTTGTTGACCTTGCTAGCTTAAGAGAGGTTCTGATTGTCTGAAAGGATGGAGGACTACAATATTACTTATTATTTCACAATGATAATAAGTTTTGATAACTTCCTAAATTATGTCAAAATGTATTGATTCATCACACAATTTATTCATGTGATTACATGTATTTCTTTCTTCTTGTTGACGTTCAAATTATTGTCAAACAAAACAAGGCTAGTTCGCCCCTCCCTCCTCCTCATCCCGTCCCCTCCCCCTCCCTTCCATGCTTCCACGCACTAACCCCCCAACCCCCACCCCAAAATCCTTCTTGTCGCTTATTGGCTGGAACGCTGGAACTCTGTTTATGTTTCGTGGTGCAGAATGGCCAGTTTGTTTTTGTTGCCGTTTGTGGAGCCTGGGCTGTCTACAGAGACCGTGTTTTTTTTATAGTGTGTTCAGGGGACAGGTAGCTAGAAGATAGTGAGGAGATGTTTGCTGTATGTGACAAAAAACGCGTGACATCGCTTAGAGCACCTTGAATATTGAACAATTTGTGGCTCCATGGCTAAAGAGCTAATTGTGTAGCCTAGTCAAGTCAATCTAGTCAAGGTTAATTTGTATTCCAGCATATTGTGTCTGTGGTTTTGTGTTTTTATACCAAGGGTCTCATTTTCCAATTAGGACAATGTATCTGTGATGGATACAATGTGAAGTGGTCATTTGTTTGTGCTTTGGAAGAAGTTTTCAGAGCCTTTACAATCGCTAACCACTTTACCATGCTTCATCCATCATTTTGTCAACCACGCTAATGTTTTGGACCAATACAACCTCAGCCCAGAGAGGAAAGTAACCTAGACAAAGCAGTTGGTTGCTTTCACAACATGCCAAATGTTCAACCTATTTTGTACAGTACCTTCCTCCTTTTGTCCATGACCACCATTTTGAGAGGATTTGTGAATTTTGAATGGCAGGAAATGTGTTATGCCTGAACAATGTGTCACAATGTTATTCAAGTCACTGTTCAATAGCTAACACCACACCACAGGCTGTTGTTCAGTTAGTTATTTACTCATACCTGTTTTGTTTTGATGGCAGATGACTACATGAACCATGACAGTTATATTAAATCGACATTATGTCATATAGTTTGATACACTTACAACATTAATGAAAGCTGATGCTATTGACTTCATGAAACTGCGTAATCAGCAGTTAAGGCATATTATGCTTTTAGAATGTATTTCCTGTTTCTTCAAAGAAGAGTATTGATTTCCTGTCTGAAATAGTGATGTGGAAGTTGAACTAACCGTTCACCAAATTATTATATTTCAAACAAAACATAAAATGTGTGTGTTACCCTTCAGGCAATTACAAGAATACATTTGGCTATGATGCTCAATGGAGTTTTTTTTCCCCATGAAAAAAACAGTACCAGCAAATACTTGAAAAGGGAATGATGTAATTAAAAAAATATAGAATGACTTACTCTGTGTCATGTTAATTGACTGTTGAACAGTTTTTGAAGGGTGCCAGGACAGATCTATTCATACTAAAACACTCCTAAGCCATTTGTATCCATTAACAACCCTGGGCATTAATATGCTTTCAGACCGCCCTGGATAATGCTACAAGCTTTTTCACCATGACTTATATTTACTTTAACCAGTCCCCCCTTAAGTGCTGTTTTTAACAATGCAGGCACTATGAATCATTTACCATACAGGAATACCTTAAAGGAATCATTTGCTTTAGAGACATTTGTGGTTGGTTTGAAGCTGACGAAAGGCATTATCTCCTGACTGACAGATTCTCGGGCTTCCCTGATGCAATATTTATTATATGTCACAAAGCTGCACATTAGGCCAAGAATGGGCCATTGTTTCTGTGATGGGGACAATGGTTGAGCAGAGGCAGGTCAGGGATAGTTAGGCCAAAGCAAATATAAAACTATAGTCACTGCACAATGTATGAATAAGGTGCGGTTACATTTTTGAAGTACATACAAAATAATATATAAATAAAAGCAGTTTCTTAATGATTTGCACACAGGGATGGGAGAAACTTTAACTTGTCACTGTTTTCTGACATTTTATCAACAATTGATTGAAATGATTATTCAATTAATTTCAAAATATTATATATTAATTGAAAAATGAATTGTTAATTGCAGCAGTGACAATATTCATGTCAAGTAAAAGTCATGCTTTCTAAATTGTAAACTAGAAGTTAAACTAGTGCATATCTTTACTGTAATAAATCAAAAAATGACCTTAATGCATCAGGCATCAACAGATATTAAGGAAACATGCTAAGTTGAAATACTATCTTTTCTGACAACAATGCTAATGCCAGTATTTTCTCCTTTTGAAATGGCTGTTCATTGACAGAATTTCTGTTTGTGTTTTGGCCTGTGTTGTTATCAACTGCTGTTTGACAGCCAGGCCGGGTTGCCAGATATACCTGTAAAAACGTAAACCTAGTGCGCTACAGCTGTAACGTTAGTACAACCATGAAAGCAGTAAATAAACGTGATCAACGGAAATAAATTCTACCCGACCTAAAAAAAAAACTGGCATGTTTCTAACATGCCAGTTGCGTGACCAGAGGCATTACAAACGTGTAGCCTGTTCAGTGGCCGTAGCCAACAACGGTGAGTTATTTTAAGCCAAGAGAGGGGGGCTGGGAAATTGGGAAGAGAGGACTGTGAGTTTGCAGTGTGTTTAGCGATTGTTGCTGTAATTATAAGCCAATGAAGCATGTTCAGTTGGGTGGAGAGGACAGCAAGGTAGCTAGTATTATTCTTATGGCGTTTTTCCATTACATGGTACCTGCTCGCCTCGCCTCGACTCTACTCAACTCTACTCGCCTTGACTCGCTGTGCGTCCGTTTTCCATTGCAGATTTTAGTATCGCCTCAGCGTGGCTGGTCGTCATTGCGACTACCGTGGGTGTGGCTTAGTAGCTTGCTTTCCCATTGACATATCCCCGACGCATTTCCTGGTTCTCCGTCTCCGTAAACAACATGATATCAAAGAGATAGTTAACGTTTACTGCTCCAGATTTCCCACCGTGGTCACATATATATGACTTTAGAGTCGCTACTCGCTGCAGAGATAATCACCGTCACTCTCTCACTTCTCCCTCGCTCACTAGCTCCCCACACACACACACATACGGCGACTCGACACACACACATCACACATGCACACACCAGCGCACCAGTATAACCATCAGGCCACTTGTATGCTACGGAGAAAGCTCTGCGTGGAGCCTCCGGCAGCAAAAAAACACAGGTGGCTAAACTATTTAAAAATGCCGTCTCTCGCTAGCAATGCAGTGATCAGTGACGCTTCTTTCCGACCAATCAGCAGCCTGCAGGGTTTCACATCACCTTCTCGGCTCGCCTCAGCTCGCTTGGAACCTCGACTGAGCAGGTACTAAAAAAAGTACCTGTTAGCAGGTACCAGGTACTTTTTTTCGTAATGGAAAACCAAAAAAGGCGAGTAGAGTTGAGGCGAGGCGAGTAGGTGGAAAAGCGCCATTAGTGGTTCCTACCTTAATTCTAAGCCTAGAAAGTCTGTCTGTCCGTCGGGTGGAGAGGATGGCGAGGTTGTTGTGTTTTTAGTGGTTCCTACCGTAATTCTAAGCCGAAAAGTGTGTCTGTAAGTTGGGTACAGAGCTCTGCTTGAGAACGGGCTTTAATGACAATGTCAATATAGCCAGCATTTAACATTAACTACCACCACTGTGCTGTGAAGTAATCTAAGCATCAACAGTAAAAATATTCATTATGCAGAATGACCCCTTCCAGGCAACCACGTTACACACTGTTGGGTAGTTTGATTCATGATAGTACAGCAATCATGATTTATAAGGTTTTATCTGTAAAACCTGCAAATAATGTAGTTGTGTTAAAATTGCAATATGAAAATGAGATGTAGTAGAGTGAAGGTATTAAGTAAAAGTGAAATACTCAAGTGAAGTACAAGTGTCTAAAACTATATTTAAGTACAGTACTTGTGTAAATCTACTGTTTTCCCATCACTGTTAAAACCAAAGAAAATTCTCAGTACAGTGCTGTGTGAACACGTATTCCTGTGATTCCTGTGGTCTTAGTTTTTGGATATGTATAGTGCAAGGGCATACGACGTACTCTGGAATTGTATTAACCGTATAGTATTGTATATTAATTAGTTTATCTTCCTGGTTTTCAGCTCTTTGGACAGCTTATTTGCATAATGTTATTGCTTAACTTTCTTGTTTCCAGCTCGTTTCCCTCATTGTATTTTCCCTGCAGTGCGTGCACTTTCTATAGCAATAGAGTGTTGATCCTCAGAGGCAAAGTGAAACAATATCAACTTAGCTCAAATATCTTCGAAGAAATACAGAATGACACAAAAGCAGACCGGCTGTGGGACTGGTCTTGCATTCCTGCTCAGGCAAATGATCCCTGTAACTTCTAGCGTTCTCCTCGGCCTGAGTAATTGAGATGTGTAATAACTGTGACAGAGGGCATTATCTGACCCATTTTCCTTTTCTTCTCACATTGCTTTGTTTATACATGCCTTCCTGTCATAATCCCTTACAAATCTCCAAAGCAATAGCCCTTTGGAGAAATTGCCTCTCGTAGCGTGATATCCCCTGTAAAGGAGTTCTTTTTAATGACCAGAGTCTGACCTCATTTCATATGCATAAGCCTACATCAAAGTAGACAGCATGCGTCCAGTCTGTGCAGCGTTCTTCCCCTTGACAGTCTTTCACATTGGAGTGACAAAGCACATACATGGAGCTTGTAATTGCTTAATTAGTTTCAGGCCGTGCAGTTTTACCTTGGGTCGACCTTGTATGAAGAGGACCACTGTTCCCCTAAAAAAAAAAGTAGGATTTGATTGATTTACATTACAATTTTCTTTGTCATCAGTCATTATTAGACTCTAAAGGGCACATCTGACATAACAGAGATCTGTCTCTTTGTTTGTTCATTGAATTGTCTATCTAAATGCATTATAAAATCTTCACTGTGAGGGGAAATTACTATTTATTATTATGAGAATTTATGAAATCAGAATCAAGGTTCAAATCTTCTTCTCAAATCTAAATTGTCTCCAATCTGTTCTGTGACATTCTTTGACATTGTCCTGACTAATTTTTATAAAACTACTATTTTGTCCTTGCTGGGACTGAGGCTGAGCTGGAGCTGCAGTAGAAACTGACATCATTTGAATTCTGAAATATCTTTTTGCTAACATCTGATCATAAATAGTGGCTTTAGCTGTGTAGCATCATTAGCTGGCAGGAAGATGAAGCACTTGTCCCCAAGTATGCAGCAAGCAAAAAAAATGTTTGGTCAATAAGTTCATGAATGCTATATACATGTTTCACCGTTTTTTCATTGATTTTAATGACATGTACTCTACCCACCACCTTCAAGTACCTTTTGAGTATTTTTTCTGTTTCAGTACTCCATTAGTCGAGTAAAAAGATCTCTCTAGTGTAGTTTGCACTTGTATTACATCATAAGTTACATACAACCGGTGTAGGAGATAGAGATTAGTTTCATGGCAATATCATGCGATATTTCTTATTTTCCTATATTTGCATCAGCAATCCATGCTAGCAGCTCTGTGGATTGTACTTAGGCACTGCGGTGCTTTGAGCTTAATGCTTATAATCGGCATGCTGGCATGCTAACATGCTCATGTTTAGAGGGTATCATTTTTACCATGTTCACCATCTTAGTTTAGTGTATTAGCATGCTAACATTTTCAAATAGCAAAGCAAGAGACATATTTTAGACCTGATGATGGTGCTCAATGAATCCAGGTATTTTACCAACTTGAAACTGGTTTCAAACTGCAACTTGCTTGGAGAGGTTGGACAAGGTTAACACTGACCAAAAGCAGTCCATAATACACTGTCATGTAACAAACTGTAGTGAAAGATCATCAACAGATCTCAGTCAGATACTATTTGTAAATACCTTCAATGTGAGACAAAGTTTAGACTCATAAATGAGACTCCCATCCGAACATGTCTTGAATTGGCAGTTTTTCAGGCTCTATCTAACCTATGCTGTGCGCACAACTTGCCAGCTCTGGTACATTTGTCAGCTATTTGAAGTTAGTTATTGACCTCACTCTGCTCTCTTCAAACAACAAGCCCACAGTTCAGCACCTCTGCCAGGTACTCAGTCTTTGTGGCAGGTCTTTGATGCTTTATCTAAACACTGGTATTTATCTGGCTGGACCTTGATGAAATCATCATGACTGTGTGTCCAGTTGTTTTGGTTATGATAACAGCTGGGTGTTAGCCATGTTCACAGTCAAAAGCCCACTACATCATCATCTTTATTCTCTATTTACTGTCTCAGCAGCACATATCTATGTACTATATGTATATATATGTATCTGACTCTTAAAGGACAATTCCAGCGCAAAATGAACCTAGGGGTTAATAACATATGTGTACCGAGTCGAACGTTCTCTGGGACATTTTTCCATACTAATCGAATGTGCCTCTAGCTTTAAACAAGCTACCGCAAACGGGTGGTTAGTTGCTAACGCTACCTTTCGGGGCAGATAGTAAATTGTGGTAAATGGTAAACATTTTATACCACTAACAAAGATAAAAAATAGCACCACACTTCAACGGTAGCTTGTTTAAAGCTAGAGACACATTTGATTAGCATGAAAGCCAGAGAACGTTCAACTCGGTACACATACTGTATGTTATTAACCCCTTGGTTCATTTTACGCCGGAATTGTCCTTAAAGTAAGATTTATCTTTGTTGTTACTGGCAAAAAAATGTTTCCTTACTCTGTCCTCACTGCAGTTAAACTGCATAAGGTAATTTTTCCTTGTAACATTCACGTGAAACTTTACTCGGAAACTACATTTCAATTAAATAGAGTTCTGAGGTCTCGTTTGTTGAAGCCTTTATTTTCTATCATTTAGAGAAGAAAATCTATCAAATTTGGTTTTTACGGCACACCTTGATCAAAGTGACATTTTGGCTTTCTAAAACAAAAAATGTCTCAACTCTTTGAAGACTGTTTTAATTATTTTTTTTGTAATTTTTTGTATCATTATTTAATTCCCCACAGTCCAAAGATCATTACGGTACCTCCACATGTCTGTACAGTAGATGTGAATGTGCTTGTCTGTGTGTTGGCGACCTGTCCTGGATGTACCCCCTGCGTCTTGCCCAATGCATGCTGGAACAGGAAAAGCGAGTATTGAACATAGCTGAACTTTGACACACAAATTTGTGCCACTGACTACAAGCAAAATCTGTGACTGTAGGCCACAGTCACAAAGTAGACTCCAAAATGTGGAAACTACTATTTAGCTATAAGGCAGTTTCATACAGTTATTTATGGTAAAATAAAAATGGAGTACATTTAAAGGATACACTTGAAAAAAACATGAATACACTGATATTAAAAGTGTTTATAGGCCTGGAAAGTATTTGGGGCCGGATCCACATATTTCAGGCCATTACATGGTTTATACTGATGGTCCACCACTGAGCTCCTCCGTTAGTCAGGATAACACCCCAAACACATGTATAACAGTACATCAGCACATATTAAATCTTCTTTTTTTATTTTTATAACTGATCAAGTGTTTCCTCTTTAGTGGATGTGTGAAGGTTCAAGTCCACACTGCAGCTTGGGCCCTAAATCTCTCCAGCTCCACCTACGGTGCCAGAGGGAGGGGTGTACTGTATGTGTGGAGGTCACGATTAGGTCATAATTCACAAAAACAAGTGCAATTAGTGCAATGACTCAACTTGTTCATATAATTCACAGAAAACTGCACCTCGTAAAGCAGACTGTTAAACTTTAAAGCACATGTGATTACTCATAATTGCTCCAGAAATTGATTTATTAGCTCGGGTGTGAGGCTGTGTGAGCCGAGTGCCATCTGACCTCCAGCTGAATGAATAATCAACAGGCTCCCCGAGCTAGCAGATGTTTGAAAGTGTTGCTGTTTTATCAGGCCTGTAATGCAAACAGGCCAGATTAAATTAAATGATGTGAGGACAGACAGCTGTGACACATTTGGACTTTGCTGCTTTCTCCCTTTTGTGCTAATAGCAGCTTATGTTTCCAAACATAAAAGACGCACTGGTTTACCCGACTCTGTTTTTAATGAATGCGCTAAAAAAACATGTCGGGTGAAGCTGTTGAAATGTTTGTCTGCTTTTCTCTGTTGCCTGAAAGTAATGATAAAATGAAAATAACCAATGGAAATAACAGCTTCACAAACAACAGTAAATCCAAAGCGGTTTTTCCTCTGGCTGATGTTGCACCACTGGCTGTTTTGTCAGACATGGTCTTTCCAGACATGAACGATGATCCCTTAGCTTCAACTCCTTTTCTGTAATTGCTGTTTAATTTCTTGCTTTGCTGGTGATTTTAATGTGTAGCCAGCTTAATGAAGCACAGATGAGTCATTTATGAACTTTGTGCACTTTGTCTTGTTAGCATGGAGGTGTATAAGGTTAGTTTATACAGTGAAATACAGTATATGCATTGTTTATTTTAGTAGCTTTTACAGCTTTTCAGAGCATTTCAGGCAGCATGTAGCGAGAATAATAATGCCTATTGTAGTTGTAGAAAAATGTTCTGATGGCTTTTCTTATCTCTGAGTGTTTCCAGTACTCGGGAAGTGGTACTTTTAGGTGGAGAATGGTTTGTATGTTAAAGTGTCGGCCGTTGTACGTTGTTGTCTGCCCTGAGGAGCTGTCGACTCAAGTGCTTTTCTCCAAACCTGTCACACTTTTCAGGTACAATTAGAGAAAAGAAAGTAAATTGTTCCCAGGCACTTGGATTGCTGTCCTTGCGACATCTGCCACCGCAGTGCGGATGATAGATTCCTCCTTCATTAGCCAGGGGTGTGGGATTACCCAGTGCGAACACATTAATCACCACTTTCTGTGGCAGCCTGAATGCACTGCGCTTTGTTTGAAAAAAACTTTTTTCTTACTGACGTGTCACTCTTCTGCTGTGACAGGCCACAATCAATCATCTTGATTGACAGCACTGATAGGTTACACTGTTTACACAATGTGTAATGAAAGATCATGTTACCCACTATTGTTGTTTCTGAGACAACTCTTTTGGGCTGGATCTGAATAGAGTCAGTGCTTTGGTACAGACTTATACAAGCACACACTCGTTTGCGTTCCCTTTTGGTTTCCATAGCAGTCCTTTTCCCACTCTCTTTCTCAACAAAAACACTTTAGAGATACGGCAATGTGCATAACATGTATTGTGATGTAGATTTATTTATTAATTGTACATTGTACAACACAAGAAGTTCATCAAACTAACAGACAAAATATGTTGTATATAATTGACTTTAAAAAAGACCCATATAAATGTTTTCTGATCCGACCCGCAGAACAGCAGGACAACAGTGTTTGTCAGTCCACTCCATTACAGTGCCACCTTTTAGAAAAAAAAAAAGATTCATATAGCAGTGTTTGATTTAACACTGCTGTGGTTAAGGCTTGATTAGGTTTAGGCACAAAGATGGCTTGTTCACGAAAAAAGAAGGATCATGGTTTGGGTTCAAATAAGTACTTGGTAAAGGTTAGGGACCTTTGTCATCTTGGCTTAAAAATAAACAACATTGGCTGTTGATACCAATGGAAAAATGAATAGCAGACTCATTTTGTCATTTTTCTTGGAAGAACAGTCCCTCTAAAGATGGAAATTATTTATTTTTTTACTAATACAAATCACGGTGTTTAAACACATTGCAATCCATTATTGCCATACTGCAATAGGGTTCATTTATTTGCAACATTGCACACTACATGTTGTTTAATACATCCAGAGATATTGAAGGAATACCTACATCAGTAGAAACTGTATACAAAAATTGACGTATGCCATTGCCACAGAAAATACAAATTTCTGATCGGCTTGCAACTTTCCATTAAAATTGCTTAACAGGAGGCCTCAATCAAAGATCAAGTCAGTGGTTTAACCATGAGCGCACAAGCTGTATTTAACTGCTGGTAACCATAGCAACAGCACTTTTGCTGGATTCTACATGACCTTTTTGTCCAAGGAACCTTTAAACATTAAAATAAAATAGGTTCCGTTTTGTTTAGTAAGTGGCCATGCAATTATACAAACAAAAACAGTGCACTTGGCTTTGCATTGTGGCGTTCTACACCTCCACCATTACTTTAAAATAGCAAGATACCTTGTTGTGTATTACTGTTTACATATCATCCAACCCCTAAATTCACTGTACTCAGTTCTAGGCTTCAAAAGGATCAATATTTTCTTCCAATATTCCCTATCAATCACATTTTACTGTATTACAGTATATACAAAAACCCAGGTTAGAAACTTAAATTTAGCTGCAGAACTTCACGACCAACCAAACAATAACCTCACAGTACAATGAAGCAAAAGCATGTGTCAGTATGGTATGAAGAAGAATTAATGTAAACTGTCCTCGGTATTGATTACAAGTCATTTCGAGACATTGTGATGCAGAGTTATCAACTGAAGGTTACATAACCTTCTACAAGGTTGTTCTAACAATGAAGATGCTACTGTACCTAACAGACAGTGTCGGCTGTTTTTCCACCTTTGTGATGAAAGGACTCAAAGGACCTTTAGTCTTTCTCTGCAAAGCAAGGGCACATACGGAAGTAGGCCTGTTCTTGTCATAGTCCACTTCCACTTTCATGTGTTTTTCCGTTTCTGTATCACCTCTAAAATTCAGCATACAGTACTAACACTGTTTTAATGAGAAATGTATTAAACTTTCAGGAGCTGTAATACCTAAAACACTTTTACATCAGTTTAATGTGGACAGGTTGGTAATTGTGCTCTGGAGCGATCAATCACGATCAGCCTGTGAGTAATAATTAGCCCCACCAGATTGACTTATTGACAGTTTTGTATTGACGTTTTTTGTTATTGGAGGTTTCCCATCCACCAGCTGTCTCTCACTTTTATCACTAATCTATCGCCTAAAAACATGTACACACAGATGCGGTATGGCCTCCAGATGATACTCTTTCCGGGGTAATGTTCTGATCAATGGAGAGGTCGGGTGTCACTCTAGTTACATTTTAGCATTATAACAGAATGACTACATTTGCAATGGCTTTTTCTGCCTCTTTTTTGTTATTTTGAAGTGTTAGCTATATATAAAAACTTCAAGAACGGCCAATTCGTGGACACTTCTTTGGTAGCTTTTAGCCTGTTCAGGTACTAGCCAGAAGGTTTGATGCATTTCTCTAACTTTCTTTTTCCCCCTGATTTGTGTCTATAAGTTAAGTGTATCCTACCATACCATGTAGCACTGACAGCAAACTCCATAAACCATTTTGTTAACTTGTGATGCTGTCATGCTGTACAGAGCCTTGGGCCAATTGCTGAAGACAAGCTCACAAGGAAACAAAGTCCTTCTCGGTTACAAGAAAATTTGTTTTCGGAGATCGAGGCTTTATTTTTTTACTTTGGCCCATAAAAGTGGTTCTGAATTGGATTAGTTTTATGTGACAACTGATGAGATTGGTAGAATCAAATTTCTGGACTGGTTTTTCATTGAAATAAGGACTTCTCATAAATATTTTGGAACCTTTTTTTATTTTAGCTCTGAGCAGAACCAAAGATGTTTTTTAGCTTTAAAAGTCATGTTGAATGACTCATATGGAAATATGCCATCATTTGGCAACGGTGGACATGTCTCTTCCTCCTGGGCATCAGAGATAAGCTGTATTATTTTACATCTCTTGAGCGGCAGGGGTGTCTTTCCTTTCTGGTATCAAAGCTCTAGTCAGAGAATGTTATACTCCCAATCATTTGATACAGTAAAGTACCTGTCTGACCCAAATGAAGGTGTGATACTTTATGTCCTTCCAGACATCAGACAGCCGTGGAGATTGGTTTGCGGAAATATGACGAGGGGACATAAACCAGCCGAACTCACTGCCCTTTTTTGCAAAAAGAACTTTGTGGAACATAAATCCACTTTTACATAGAGTAGGACTCTTATACATTCTTGAACTAACTAAAATATCTTGGCCACACTACTCTTTTTAATATTTAGTCTTCTAGCACTTCATACAACACAAAAGCAAATGCAGAAAAATGGATGAAAAAAATTTAAGTGGTGCAGCAGCAGCACAGACCAGCACATTTATTGTTATATTACCGGAAGTGTTGGACGGAAAGTTGACTTTCTCTCTCATGTTGGGTTCGGCACATCCACCTAGTTAGATTAGAGTCCACAATACAGAAAGCGACAGTGACCGGAGGAGATAAAAGCTGCAGTGCCGACTGAAATAAAGCCAACTCGTTCCCACCCACATAGCTGCAGGAAGAGACATAAATTCTTACCTGTCATCATTACCCCAGTACACTGTCTCATTACGATTATCTCTCGAATACACACAGTGCATAAAAGTGCCACTAAATCAGATCCTCTTCTTTTACACGTTGGGCCTCAGTTCTGTAATGAAACTCAATGATCCATTATTGAAACAGGGTACAATGTCAAGGAGTTTAGTTGAATTCTTTGCAGATGCACAGAGAGGATTATATGTATGAAGATTATCACAGTCACACAGCTTTCTTAGCAAAGACCCCTCTCTGGCTTCTCTTGGGTGGTCTCTCAAGGCAACCTCCTCTGTGTGCCTACCTCCCGCTTAACGGCCATTGTATAATGCTGGCGGAGCACAACAGCAAGACATACACTCCTGAGGAAAGAGCCGCAAAACATACTCTGAAGCTTGAAGCTTTTGGCGTCTGCCTCACTCCTTTAAAGAGACTGTTAAATATGAGTCAGCTGTTGTGCTCGGGACTCCAAAATCAGCTTTAATTCCTCTGCCTCCCCCTCTTTTTCTTTAAAGGGGGCTTTGTGCCTGTAGGGCCCCCATCAGTTACCTGCTGACAGGCCGAGCATGACTGATGAGCTGCCTGAGGCGTCCCAGTATACTTTGTCAGCTGCTCATAATTTATACATCTTATCTCCGTCAGAACAAAAGACAGAGTGCTTTATGGAAATGAAAACAGAGACTTGTTTAGACTCCAGCATGTGGATTGAAGTGAAGTGATCCTACTGATAGTTGTTTCTCTCTGTGAGCAAGACGAGCTGCCTTGTCTGGATCTGAGCACTCCACACCCAGTCTGTCTGCCCACACCTTGACTGACTGTGTGTGTGTGTGTGTGTGTGTGTGTGTGTGTGTGTGTGTGTGTGTGTGTGTGTGTGTGTGTGGTGTGACCCTGAGAGGCCGTTTGAGGTTGTTCTGGTTGTATGTCTGGCTCGAGGTGGCAGGTGACAAAGACATGAAACACAGTCATATCAGTTGTTTAGTTGGATAGTTCTCACGCATGACATTAAATCGGAGCGCCACTAAGCAATATTTTTGATACTGACATTTAATCAAATTACTCTTAGTACCAAACCCACTGAGAATTAACACCCAACTATGCGGCAGCTCTATGCGGCCTAGGAAGCTAGATCTAGCTTAGCATCGAGACTGGAGGTAGTGGAAAGCAGCTAGCCTGGCTCTATTGGTTCAAAAATACCATAACCAACAACTTTAAAGTTAACTTTTTTACATGATGTATCATGTCCATAGTGAGCCAAGCTAGCTGTTTTCCCCTGCCTCCAGTTCTAAGCTAAGATAACCATGTCCCCGACCCGACCTAAGTCCCGCCAAGCTAGATATTTTTCTTTAAAGTTGGTGGAGACCAAAACGATGCTAAAAGGAGAGTGAATTGTGGAATTCATCAGGCAGAAAAATAACTCCAGTAGCGTTACAACTTTATAAGCTGATGATATCGCAGGTCTGTGTGTCGGTTTGTTTTGGCTTATTACTGCCTCCTGGTGGCCAAAAATCATCAATGCAGCTTTAACAACATTCAAAACCTGAAAAACTAAATTGTCCAGTTGATTTTTTTTTTTTTTTTTTACAAAAATCAATATATCTAAGCAAAAAATAAACTAAGATAAACATGCAAATGTTAACGGAATATATATACTGATATATAAACTTATATGAAACTACTAAAATCAGTGGGAAATATACATTAGCGCTACCTGTGATGGAAGTCAATAAATCATAATGAATGGGATATTGATGAATGAACCATGTGGAAGACACTGCAGAGAAACGCAATTTATCACTGCCAATGGAGCACTTCCCTGCAAAGGGTGGATTTCTCTCCAAATGCTGTGCTTTGGTCTATGATATTGAGTGATTAATTCACTGACTCATCCACAACTACTTTGTCAGATTCATATTGTCCTGCCAACTCTTTGTGTTTTGGTGTTCTCATGGCCTTGAACAAAAGGTGGGATATGCACTTACTTGCAGCAATTGACATAGCTGCCAAAGCTTTCTACTCATCCTGTTTTTGTTTTACTTTGTTTTTGTGCTTCGTCAATGAGATACTCAGAGTTCAACTATAATAGCTGGTCCATGGTCTCATTGGTATAATAGGGTAAAAAACAGATAATCTTTAGCATTGTGTATAGTTAGACCATAGACATCATTATTATTTATTTTGCAATACTTATTATTTCTACTTTTATAGAACATTTGCAAAATATTTTTTGCTTTTTGTAACTGAATTTTCTGTCCTCCCTCACTCTAAGGTGAGTGTGCATAACAAAGACATCACTCTTGTAATAGGAGAGCAAGGCAATGAAGGACTGCATTATCCAGTGTCCTTTTTTTCCCTCCAACACTTCTTTTTGTATTTTATCTAAGACAGCTCATTATATGCTACTGGAGAGTCTGTACAGTTTCCTGGTTCAGAAGTGTTAGAAGCAAGCCAGTGTAGCTGTAACTATCAGGCAGAGGAATGAGCAGATATCTAAACTGTTCAGCTGATATCCATATCTTTGTGTGGATTCTATTCGTTGCATTCAGAGCTGGCCGGGCAGTGGATCATTTGCACCCTAGTGACAAGTACATCATCATCCGCCTGTAACCTTAGCTTCGAGAGACGATGCAGGCTTTGTTCTCCGCCAGGCTCACTTGGGAATGTTTGGCAGTGTGCTGATAGATATGATTATCCTTAATGTCAGTGCATAGCACCATCCCTGATAACGGATTCTCTCAGTAGAATCCATCCTGCTTATCTCCCTGCTATGTTGTTAGGCGGCGGCTGCTTGTGTGGGGAGATGCAATACAGGCTTTTTTTTCTTTTCTTTTTTTGATAGTTGGTTCAGTTCATTATTCAAGAGAAATCTTTATATAATTTCTTCTTGATAGGCAAAACGTCTTGGAAGAATTATTTAGGCCTTTGGGCATATTTCAGCAAGTACAAGATTGACAGACAAAATTACAAAAGCTGATTTCAAAGTGAGATGGACACAAAATGAAGTGTGCAAAACACACAATTATAATGTCACAAAGCGAAAAACACTGCAGGTAAATTATCAATACCAATTAGTCAGTAATTACTTGGACAGATGCCGAGATTACCTGAAAAAAAAGCTGAATTACTTGTATTTTTAACGGCTTTTAGCAAACAATCAGTGTCATAACACTTGTGTTCTAAAGCCCAAAAAAATGTAAAGAACAATTTTATCCCACTGTGACATATATAGTTCTGTTGGATATCTATAAATATCAATGTTGTGAACGTTTTTATTTTTTTATTTTATTGAAGTTTATGTATTTCCTTGGAGGGTGATTGAAGTCTTAAGATTTCTTAATTCTGCTGTAAAATAGTTTGCAGCTGTGTTAGCAGGAGACGGTAGACAACCTCACCTGCCACTTCTGATGGGGTGGAGGGTGGGTGGGTGTTGACGTTGTAGTGGTGGTAAAGGGGATGAGGAGGAGGTCTGAGGGGGAGCAGAGGATCCTGTATAGCTCCACTCAGCAGCCCGGTGATGAGCCTGTAGGAGAGGACTGTGTCTGCAGATTAGAGCCAGGAGATGAGACAGGGGCCTGGAAGGGGTTGAGAGAGGGGTGGAGGGGTTGCAGACCTGGGAATGCCAGCTGCCAGACCATTCACCATGTGCAACACATGTCTCTCAGCACCTACTGTTCCACTATGCAAAGCCCCCTTCACCATTAAGATGACAGAACAGTTCATATCCTGTGCCGGGATGATGGATATGTCATGTCTCTGAAAACCCGGTTTGTTTTCCACAGGTGTATGAGCTCCTTTTTTCTCCCGGCAGACAGCGCACATGGCACTTTTCGACACTCTTTCCCCGATAGTGATTTGGCATGCAGACAGTATCCAAGGGGAGATCTTTCCCATGCAATTATGGCAGAAAATAAAGGTGATGAGGTGTGTCCCACAAAAGAAAGCAAGGGATCAAAAGGGCTGGAATGAAAGCTGACTACAATAAAGGGACAAGCTTCCACCCACGGCCTGCCACAATGTGAGTGCGTCAGTAGTCAGTAAATAATCAAAGAACAGAAGTACTGAAAATGAAATCGCTTCCTTATTTAAATGCTTTTATCTGTAGATGTTCCAAGAACCCAAGGTGACGTCTTGACGTTAATTGTATTGTCTAACCAACGTACAATGATTTAAACCAAGAAAATCATCAAATCCTCACATTTGAGAAGCAGGCATGAGAGAATGTTTTGTATTTTTAGCCACACTAGCAGTGCGCTCTATGTCGGCTTGTCAGTCCGTCAGAAAACAGAGCTAAACTTATTCAACTTTTCCGGTAATGTCATCAGCAGTAGACTCTTATACCCCTTTCCCACTGGCCAAAAAAACCCACTTACACCCACTAACATCTGTCCAACAGGACACCCGGATAGATACGCTAATTTTCAGCCCTTTTCCGGTGCAATGAATAGTAATCTTAACAAGAAGCCCCTCTCACTTTGAGGACAGTATCCTGCACCAAAAAAGTTACTATGCCAAGACAAGTTACTCTAAATGTATTGCATTTTGTGAACAAAAGGTGTTTCTATCTAGAACAGTTACCCAGTGGTGTAGCTGTTTGTGAACACTGATGGAATCTGTCTCAGACGATGGTGGGTCATTTTCTCTGGCTGTCAGAAGTTGTGGGTAATTGGTAATGAGTGGCCTCTCACAAAGCCGATTCTGTATTTTTCTTTTTTTATTGCTAATAAAGCATGATTGTTCTCTGTAATCCGCAGCACCATTTCTCTTTCATCTCAATGATGAGATGAAAAAAAGGAGATTTGTTGGCCAGGCAGCTCCATGCCATGCTTCAACAGCTCAGCTCTCTCAAAGGGATTTATCCACTGTTGTTATGACTAATACTCTGTGGATTACAAGTTAGTGAGAGGTCACAAATCGCTTCTACTTCCTACAAGTGAGACTGGTGGTGCTTCAGTTCATTCCCTTGCCCCGACCCGAAAATATATTACTTCTCAAAGTGGTGAATGACAGGACAGGGTAGTCGACGTGCTACTCTAGGTAATTTGCCCAAGTCGACTTGAAAGCTTTCTCCTTTGAACTGAACTCAAACTTGTCTCTTTCTCTAATTCAGAGTTGAAATCTGCTCTTGCTGAAATAATGAATTAGGTTGATGGACAGAATTATAACAGGCCAGCTACCCAGCCATCCAATGACACCCTGCTGCTCCCAAACGCTGCCAGTGATTTAGTACCTCACCCGGGTAAGATGAGGGAATTGAATTTATTCACAGGAAGGTGGCGGCTAGCACTGACTCATATACTTTATGCAGTGGAGTATGTCCTAATTTATCAACAAGCATGTCCTCCCTAAAAGGGCAGAGGAAGTTCATAGTCAGCAAATAGTTAGTTATTTGTGAGTAGAAGATTCAGAGATGTAAAACCCTTGTTCAGTAACTAACCCCCAAAAAATCCTGATTGATTTGAGCTTATGTTGGGTTAAAATAATCTTGTGTCCGATTCATATGAAAATGTGTTGTTTTCAAGGATGTATAAATTCTTAGGGTGGTGCCACAGTGGAGTTTCTGGCCTCTAGTAACCTGCTCAGCACCCTCTCAAAAATAGTAAAATCCTTAAAGGGTTTTCGACTGATGCTTAGCAACAGCATTCCTGTGCCTTAAGTAGCAGTAAGCCCCTCACTGCACCCTTTGATGTGGCTGTCAAGGCAGATTTATTTGCTCTTAACACATTGTCTTCTTGTCCACATACATAAAGGGATGAAAGAGAGTGATGTTTACACTTTTTTAGTTGTAATTAAATTGTGTTGCTCATGATTTTTCAGGTGATGTGAGACGTACATGTTGGCGGATCATAGGGGGGGAGGTCTGACAAAGCTGCTTAACTTGATTTTACCAGCTGACATTTGAAAACTGATGTCTGGCTCTTTTAAAGCCAAGTTAATTTCTATTGTTCATGATGACCATGGATATTGAGTTATGTTAGGTAATGTTTACATTTTGTTCTTTTGTTTCTGTTTAGGGAGCAATCAGAATCCCCCACAGAAAAGAAACTATTTAATTCCCTTTCAGTCAGTGCTGATTCAGCATTGTACAGAGTTTTTGCTTTCATCAGAGCTGACATTGAAATCCCCACAGTCATCCTGAAAAGTAAATAATAGCTGTGCACATCACATCACCTCAGCTTTGTGTTTGCCATTGTCCCTGTATTTTCTGTAACTTTCAGATTACTCACTTGCTACCTGCTAGCTGACATGTATTTACAGGAAACCTAATACAATGCTATGTGCTTCTTGTAAAGCCACACTTGACGTTTGCTTGGCCTAACTCCATGCTACTCGTCTCAGATGAGCTCTGACTAAACCTCTGAGTTCTTATCGCTCTCACATGGGAATCGGGCAGCTGGAGAAGTGCTTGTTTTTTGTGTTTTGTAAGACGGCCTACTTTGTCCTCAGCCACATGTCTGTGGAAGAGATGTCCGAGCGTGGCAAGCCACCAGGAGTTTCCCTGGAGGGGCCACGGGTAGAACCAAACCGGTGTCCTCGTGTTTGACTTTGGGCTGAACATGAGCCAAGAATGAAGCGGGTCAACCTTAATAAAACTTTAATAAAGTTATTAGTGTGTTAGCACACAATTGCTTATTAATGAATCCAGCTGACAGGGCAACACTATCCTTCATTTGGAGTCATGTTTCTGTCCACCTGGTGAATGTAATTTACTCTACTTTTAGCTCTGGTTTTATCCAATCTCTAAGAAATATATCTTCAGCTGCTAGATGTTCAACTCTCTTCTTTGTTTGTCTGTTGTTTGGTACTGTAGCATACAGAGCTTTTTTTAGCTGAAAACACCTGCCTGCTGCTGGTGGAAATGCTGGGAGGCCCTGGGGCATGCCAAACATACATATTTACTGAGTCAGTGCTGTTATTGAGCTGTTCCAGCAGTGCCCCTATTACTAGCTTACTGACCAGCAGGTTAACAGGTTTGGATCTTATTTTAGCATCTATACAGATGGCTACTGAAATAATATCTACTGCAGTACATGTTTAAACAAAGCTAATGCATAGTGTTTCACTGTTTGTTGTTTGGGCCTCAGAATCAAAGTTTGTAGTTCAGGTCATCAGAGGCAGTTCATCATTCACTTGGAATTCTCCTGCTCCCAGAAGCCCCTTCAAGCTTGAAACACTATCACATATTTTGCTGACAATCTTTCCCCAAATCCAAGGCCTTGATATATCACGAGAATTTCGCTTTCTGCAAAAAATGATTTCTTCATTCTCTCTGATAATAACTTTGATTGCTGACAGCGAGTTGAGCCTGGCCTCCTGAATTTCTGTGAAATGCAAAGATGTGTTCTGTGCTTGAGAAATTAGAGAAATTAATCTATTTATTATGACATGAAGGATGCAAGATACAGACAAGACAATAGGGTGACATTAGATTTTAAACTCTGACAAATGACAGCTAATTAGACATTTTAATTGTTTCTTATATCAAGGCTTCAGGGTTTTTTGTGAACAAACACAATTTAACACGGTTTCTCTAAAACGTGTATCCTTAAGGCCTAACAAATGTGTTGAATCCATTTCTGTCTTTGAAGAAAGACATTCATACTTTCTAGCTAGCAGTCCTTTTTTTCTCTGCCTTTTGCTAATGTGTTGCTACGTTTCTTTGGACTGTTTGTTTTACCGCCAACGGAATGTGCTTGTAGAACGAGATACAGACGGCTAACCATCACTTTATAGTGTCACTATAACAAGCTGTGAACACAAAAATGACATATTATTACGTTTCGTAATTACGTTGATATGGCTAACTTTGTTAGCAAACAGTTGCCTATTTTACACATTCAGCAGACACAGAACAGCATTATCATTAATTTGGAGTTGTGTTAATGGCCACCTGAAGAATGTTGTTGATCTCCACTACCTCCTGAGGGAAATTCCGTGCTTGTTTAGAGCTTGTTCATGAAAAACAGCTTCTGCTGATGCTATGAGAGCGGTGTGAGTGAGCCAAAACCGTGATGCTGCAGGCTGAGAAACCAAAACAATGAGCTGAAATGTGCTATAAAGCTCCGTAGAACTGAGAGGAACGGCAGAGTCTGGGGAAAATTCTCTGTGGGTCGTCACTATGAGAAGTATGTGATTCATTGTTAGTGTAAAAATATTGATTATAGCCGTTTTAAGCAGAAATGGAAAATATAGACAAATCTGAGCATGTTACAGAATTTTAAGAGAAGCTAACAGGGAAATATCCTGCTTTGAAAATTTAGAAGAACAAAATTAGTGAATTTTTCCATGTTGAGATGTGTTGCTTTTTAAACTTATTTGTATTTAATTTATTTGCATTTTTTCAGGTTTGCCAGATAGTATATCTTCTTTCTTTGGCCCCGCTGATGTGTCAAAGGTAACAGGTTTAACTCAGCAGAGAGTGCTGCTCTGCCTGCTCTGAAAAATGTTTGTTTAACTAAAACTTGAGTCTGTGATGACTCACTGCTTAAATCTCCAAAGAGATGACAGCAGCACAAGACAGTCTTGTATCATTCAGTATGATACTTTGGTAAACAACATGCCTCAGCTCAGCTGGGCTGTTTTCACAGCGGGTCTTCGTTGTAGACCTCATGATATTCAAAGCTCTTTTTGGGAGTTGTGAACGCCTAGTTTTGAGTTTGGACATCCCAAGTAATTTCTCACCACTAACAAAGCTGCCTGCTGCCTTCAGTGCTGAGTGGAGCCTGAGATTTAGATCTAAAGGCCTTATTTGAAAGTGCTGGTCATGCATGCCAACAAGGGGGTGCTATGAAACCATGCCCTTTGTCTGACACACAATAGCATTTCAACCACAGGGGAACAGCTTGGATCTCCAAAGAACCGGCATTACTTTCATGTCAAGGGACAGTGAAGGCAATAGAGTGACCAACTTCTCAAAAAGCCCCCACATATTCAGCTTTTACGATCTCCCTTTCTCTCCTCTGGTCTTTCAGACAGACTGGCTGGATTGGGACATCATTTCATATTCTTTTAAAGTGGTGCCAAGCTATTCTCGCAGCAGCAGCTTTGATCAAGACAGTGATTATATGCTAACGGCTAAGACTTGAGCTCACCCCAGTAGACAGCTACAGTAATCACATGTTTACCACAACAAAACAAACAAAAGTGGAATATTGCTTCTGTTTTTTCTATGCTTACGTTATTCACCTTCATGGCCAAAACAACCACTAGCTTTCTATTCTAATACACAAGATACATTCACAACACAGCATGCCTTATAAAAAGGTTTGTTTTTTATAAGGCATGCTGTTTTGTTTTGACACATCAGCATGTTGGCTTTATCACTTTGATAGAACGTCCTGACTTAGATTTCTCATCTTTCTCATACAGGAGGGTATTAATTAAAACTCACTCCAGAGTTTTCAGGTGTAGTGGTTTGCTTTTCCATCGGTTTCTGATTTTAGATAACCGATTCGGAGAGCCAAATCATTTACCACACACAAAAAGGAAATAGTAAGGCTGTAACTGACTGACTATCATTCATTAATCTGTACACACCCCCCATTGAGCAAATCATAATTTAGTCTATAAAATGTCCGACAATAACAAAAAAATGACCATCCAAAACTCTAAGATATTCTATTTAAATTTTGTGTTTCACCCACTAAGGTTGTAAGAAAGATAAAGGGCTCGTTTTAGTTTTTTCTCCTCAGTATTTTCCCTTCTCCTAATCAGAGTGATGGGCCGCTGAGGGAGAACACAGGAAAGATGAGAGAGAGAGAGAGAATCAGACCCATAGAATGGCTGACAGGCAAAGGTAGATGAAGAAGAAAGTCGAGAGGGTACTCAACTGTGGTGTTTGAGGTGGGAGGGGTCACGTTGTTTGATCAGCAGAGGGGTTGGGGGGTTTGAAAAGCCCTTGATGCTAATAGTGGGCAGCGGTTTAAACCCCAGGAGTGATTGACACTTCTGCCACTCCGCTGTGGGCTGAGTGAGGGGGGGGTGCACACAGCGCGGCCTGTTCCTAGCTTTGCATTTGCATCCTCTGCCTGTGGGTGGTTGTGTTAATAATACGGCAACTGGGAAGATTAATTGTGGACAAGCAGCAGGATTACGAGGGTCTTTGTGGGAGCAAAGGGAGCACTGGGTGGAAAAGGCCTGTGATCTGTGAGGCTGAGAGGAAATTAGTCAGGGCAGGCTGGAGCTGCCTTTTAACAGCGTACCTAAGGAAATGAAACCCTTGTGCAAAGAGGATATTGAAATAAGTAGGCAGAAAATTGTTGACATTCTTGAGAGGGCAATATTGTTAATATTCATTGTGCTAATGTGAATGAACGAAGAAGAAAACATTGTGAAGGGAAAAACTATTTTCTTATTTTATTTTAAGGACTTACTAAGGATGACACTCGCTAAGTCATTTATGTATTTCTTAGATTAGAAAACATAATGTGACTTCTCTCACATTATCAGCACAAAAATGCGGAAATTAGGCTCAGTTCCTGTCTAGTAGCCAATTAAGAAAAATAACAACACAACAAAAGGGGCTTCAGTCCCCTGCAGCTGTGCTCCTCTTCTTGAGAAAAAAGAAAATAAGAAGAAGGGCAGGGGTCTCATGCCACCTGTTGGATTGTCCTCACATAGCAGCACAAACTCACACAGGTTCTCATCTGCTTCCTGACCCTCATCTGACCGTGTCCTCGCCACATTTTGTTAAAAACACATGATTTATCTTATGCTAATCTAGTCCTCTGCGTGCACTTTACCATAATAGACTGTCTAAAGCAGGGGTGTCAAACTCAATTTCACTAAGGGCCACACTGGAAAAAGAGAATCCCATCAAGGGCCAGACATGTATAGTTTATTGACATGCTTTTATTTCATCGAAAAAGTAAAATATCTTTGACTCAATTATTGCATGTTTCATATAGTCTTCTTACTTACAGTTTGGTCCACATAAAGCCCTGAAAAAGTGAGCAAAAACATTCTTTGAATTTGCAAGGGGCCGGATTTGGCCCGCAGGCCTCGAGTTTGACACATGTGGTCTAAAGAGAGCATCTTATCTATTAGGTTTTAAGGGACTCAAGTATTAGCAGTATGGAGATAACTGTGTGCTGTTAGAGGAGCACTAAGCCCGTAGTGGCACAAACAGCACGGTCACAGCTTCGAACAGCCTTAAACGTCAATTTCCACCACTACACTAGAGAATTCTCACTTTGCAACTGGCTTGCATTCATCGATGTTTGGCTGCTTTGCTCGTGGCTTTCCCATCAGTAATCATTTAAAGGAAAAATAGGTAAGCATCTGGACATTCAGGCCTCTTAATTAAAATTATGCAGTTTTTCCAATGTAAGAGAAATCATGAAAAATGGCCTGTCATGGCGAGTTTCTGAAACCAGATGACAAAGCTGGACGGCTGGCGGGGGAGTTTCCAAACAAAAACACCAGGCTTAATAGTTGTTAATTACATGTAATTGTTCAAAGTAAAATCGTGATTCTCAAATAGCATGGCTTAAACATTCAGTAATTCAAAGGCAGATTGCTATTACCTTCTTATTTTTGATTAATTTGAGACATATTGAACATTGTCCAGTCAGGAAAATGATCTACAGCTTCATTTCTTTCACTGCAAGTGTGCTCAATGAGGGAAAAACAACTTGCACAGAAACAAATGTGCCATTTAATAACAATATGCTGGGCATGCAAATCCAAGATGTGGTGTTGCAGTGTACTCTAGTCCACCTATGAGCATTACCAGACTTCCAGCATTACTCGCCAGTATCTGGAAAGATATACAGTTGCAAATGTGTGTGTGACATGCTTTGAAATAAATTCCTAATACACTGAGCCTTTGTGATTTGTGGTCTCAGAGCTGAGCATCTGAGATGTAGTCTTGTATTTCAAATATGTTTTTAGTTGTGCCAAGATGTTGCACCACTCATTATTTTCCTCGGATTTCTGAAGCACCATCGTTTATCAGGGAGATTTATTGGCAGATGGACTTCCAGATGTTTTGAGTATCTTTTGCAGCAAGAGAAAAAATGTTTTAAAAGTACACAACAGTGCTGTAGATGTTTTCATTTTTTAAGAAGAAACATATGCATTAGATCAAATTTGAATAGTATTATCCAGATTCTTTGTCCTAATTAAGGTGAATCCAAAAGCATCAGTTGATGCTTCTTAGCCATTGGCCACCAGTAGGAATTTCCTTGCTTTCCGTCAAATTAATAGAGCTGCTATTTTCACAACAGAGACAAAATGAAAAGGTTTCTCTGTTGCTTTAAAGGGTCAGTTCACCCAAATTACAAAAACACATTTTTAAAAACAATGGTTAAAGCTTGGGGTATTTGGCCATACGAGCCAAGAGCTATGGTTTTATTTGTCCAAGTTCATGATGACTAAGTCATTTTATTTTATCTGTATCTTATTTGACACTGAGACATAGGGGTTAGAGCCTACCGCCTCCTACATCATACATTATGCAGATTTAACTCCTCAAATTAACCTTTAAAGTCAACTCTCTGAAATAATTTCGATTTCTGTACATTTCTATTAGTGCAGAGTTGCTAGCTATTTAAGAAGTGGGAAGTTAAATAGTGCTGTACTACACTAATAGAGTTGAGACAAGTTGTAAAAGTCATATTCATGGCAATGCATGAATGCATATTATATTAATAGACCTCTGAAGCAATGAATCACTGCAAATAAGTGGGGGGGGGACCCATCTTTGTGCCTGACACTGTTAAAGTAAAGGTAACATCTGACCTCTGGGTCTGCTCACAAATCGCAGCTACTTCATGTAGCACTGATCAAGACCCCTGTGATGAGATTATAGGGCTGCAGGACGCAAACTAGAAGAGAACAGATGTACAGTATCACTTGACTTAGTTATTTTTTTGCAAGGTTGATTAGATTTTTCAAGTTTGAGGAAGCCAGCTTTAAAAATAATGTATCACTGTTTGGAGGTAAATGGCTGCTTTGAAGAAGGCAGCACAAGGATTTAGTAATTTAAGAAGAAAAACAGAAACAGTCGTTTGTGTCTGTCTATACTGAAATAACCTTGGGAGTGGAGATAAGAAGCCACGAGGCCACTTTTGCTGTCACTAACAAAATGCGAATTTGGGCATTAGAGCTGTTTTAAAGGTACAATATGTAACATTTCTGCATTAAAATGTCTAAAAACGACCATTCCTATGTTATATATTTTATGAGTTGTGTTCTTACACTATCCCAAATGTTTCCACCAAATGTCAAACCCAGAGAAATCTGTTATTTTATTTTCAGACACGGCACATTTCCTTTAGTCGCCCGTCAGTGGCGTCATATAACCTTTCACCCTCCAGTTACTCTAACTTCCGTCAGAACCCTATGGTCAGAACACTTGCACCAAGATGATACGTTCAGGAGTAATTGTAAATCATACAATGTCACAGAAAAAAAAATACTTGTAACCGTAATAGTGCTTTTTTTTTTTGCAATACAGCATCATTTTGTGATTAATTACATCCCACTTTTTATCACAGTAATACAACGGAGACCTTATCTATTTTGTAAGTTCAATATCGATACCAGCTTAACATTACTACTATGTGCTAACGTTGATACTAATGCTTTGTGGGTAACTATTAGAAATTCTTTGGTAACATTATGAGGTTACAACATTGTTCAACACGCTAATAGTTATTTTTAGTATGACTGTTTCGACCACAGCTAACAGGACTGAGCTAACCCACGAATAACTTCACTAGTAACGTTAACGTTAGCTGTATAGATAGACGATTAATCTAATGCTAATTTTGCCAGCTAGCACACCCCGGTCTGTCTGCCTCACTCCCCCGGCGCAGAGAGACTCAGTCGGGATGACAGCTGACAACAGCCCCGGGACATATAGCTAGCTAGTTACCGTTAGACCCCAGCAGCTATCAGCCAGCTACTTTGATTACAGCAACCCCCCCCGGCCAGAACTTATCCCCAGTGCTTCAGTGGTGCTTACGACGCTAACGGCAGTTTAATTAAACGTCGGGAAACAGACTATATCAGACCCAGCACCGAGTCACAACAGTGGCCATCCATAGCGGTAGCTACATCTCCGTAGTGCTGAAAATCTCCTCCTTGCCGAATTTCTCCCCCCCTTCGCGTTTAGCTGTCTTTACACCGTTAGCTAAATTAACCCGACAAAAGGTGGGTTAAGCACCAAAACGAAAAGTTAAGATTACTGAAGAGTGAAGGGGAGATAATTCCGGGCAGCTGGGAGATGTTCTGCTGCTGCACAACAGGCATCGACCGTCCTGGCTCGCTATCGCGGAGATTTCCCCGACAATGCCCACCCACACCCGTCTCTCAGCCTCGTTTAGTAGCTAGCTAGCGTTTCAACAAACCCTGTCTGCCCCAGTGTTGAAACCATCCAAAAGGTGACATTGATATGTGAAATATTTTGTGTTTTAGCTGCTGGCTACTGTTAGCTTGCTGGCTCACTAGCTAAGTGGTCTACAAAGCTACAAATAAAAATCTAATCAAGAAAAACGTAATTATGTTGGGGAAACTGCAGCTATTGCATTAGCATGAATAAACGTAACGTGAATAAACTTGAATGGGTAAACTCGTCCGTGAACTAGGGCTGTCAAAATTAACGCGTTAATTTTTGCGTTAATTTTTTAATATTTAACTCGTTAAAAAAAAATTAACGAAATTAATGCAGCTGTGTTTGTTTACTTCATGTGGCGGCTGAGAAACGTAATACGTCTACATAACAGCAGGCGGCGTTACTCTGTATTGTTGCCCAAGTAATGAAAACCGGCAGCTGATTGGACGAACGCGTCACATGGGTTTGTTTTCTCCGGATATTGAGAGCCAGACTGTCATGGCAGCCGTTCAGAATACGATCTCATATTGTACTAAGATAGTTCACTGAAACATGTTTCTGCCGTGCAGTTGCTGAATCTGTCTTCATTTCAGCTCAACAAAGGTCAGTTTAGAAGATTTTTGTCAGATTTTGAGAGACTAGTCACCTCATTGCGCTCGCCATTTCCGGGTCCTGACTGCTCTGCCGGCGACTGAACATAGGCTCGTTGGAGATGAACTGAACTCTCGGCTCGTTGGAGATGAACTGAACTCTCGGCTCGTTGGAGATGAACTGCGCCTCGCCTGTAAAGTCGACTTGAGCAGGCGACAGCAGCCGGCGACGGTGACAAAAATCTGCTCTCAAGTCAGACAGTTTCTAGCCGTTTCCAGCAGCCTTCAGCAGGACTAAATAAGCCAAATTGTTGCTGCTGTTGTTCTGAAAGATATTAAACATTCTGCAGAACCTTTCTTTGTTTGTTTTTTTCTTCATATTTGCAAAGTTAAGTGATTTAGCATTTAAATATCCATTATTACAAGCTTCAGTCTCAATTTAAAAAAGCGATTAATCGCAATTAATTACAGCAAATTGTGCAATTAATTAGTTAATTTTTTTTAATCGATTGACAGCCCTACCGTGAACTGATACATTCTAACCATTGACATGATTCTAACCGGCAGCGAAGGTGCTTAACACTAAAAACTCCCATAATTCCACGCAACTTCCCAACGTCATCAAAAGTCCAGTTTTACCGTCCATTGTTTTGGTTGAGAGACCCCTAGCGGCAGAAAGTTACACGTTTAAGTCTGCGTGCATAAGAAATTTGTACTTGAACAACTGGCTCTTTCCTTTTTGTGCCTCATGAACAAGCAGGAACAGGTTTGGCCTGGTGCTCATAGTGGATGTATCCATACATTATCAGAGAGTTATTGTGCAGCTTCACTCTCTTCACATTGACTTTCAGCTCATGCTCCACTCCTCTCTCCCCTCATATCTCAGCTGCGACTTTGTCATGCAGCCAAGCACGTAATATGCTCTGAGCTCTGTATCATGTCCAATTATAATTAGCTTTGTCAGGCCTGAGCCCTACAACCCTCATGCAGATAATATGATAATATGTCTTCATAACCAAGTGACCTTACATGTGCAATATTTCTCTCCTTCTTAGGATTGCGTGTCAATAAAGTAATGGAGTCTGGGAGGTGGTGGCAGGGGAAGATTTAGATGATTGGGCTCTCAGGTGCAGTGATGTATAACCGTTATTATTCTACCTGCCGGAGTTGTATACACAGCTGGGCGCAGCATGGCGGTGGCTAGGGAGAGAGCTGGGCTTTCAAGGGAGGCCTTTGTTAATAAGCCTTTAATCCTTCGTTAAAGCCCGCCGCCAAGGGACAGTTTCTCATTTTAACTCTGTACATAGCGATTTTGAGTTGAAAAAAGGGCTGCAGTGTCATAGATGTGATATCAATGATACCAGTCCCATTGATTATTTTGGATGTCAGTATGTGACAACTGGTGCAGAAAAGTGAGTCAATCAGTTAGTCAATTGACTGAAAAAACATTTTGATTATCTGGTTTTTAGGGTGCTTTTTAACATCTGGCCAAGGACACCAAATGAAAATTAAGCTTATTGGCTAACCTTTTTAACCCACAACATAAATGGGCATTGTTTTTAAAGTAATAATTTTGATAACCAATTAATTGTGTTAGTCATTTATAAATTAGTGGTGCTAAGCATTGGCGGGTTCTAGCTTCTCAAATTAAAATGTTTGCTTTTTATCTGTTTTATATCAATATATAAATTGTATATATCTTTGGGGTTTGGACTGTTGGTAGCCTGGAAGCCAGCCGAATTTAGCCCCGCCCACAACATTTGAGGTTGGGAAGTTCGGTTTGGACTTGATCCGTTGTGAAGCAACCATAGACAGTAAAGTTAATGGACAAAGTGACGTCGTAGACTTTCAACGGAGAGCAGTGAAGTCTATTAGAAGCACTTTTCCGGTGATGGCTGAGTGTTACTGCGCAGCCTCCAACTGAGCTTGACTACGTAGATGTGACGTGAGCAACCTGTCTGAAAGTTGTAAGTCTTCTGGTAGCTGTGCCAAGAGAAATCTCAATCATTCCTAATCTTGCAGAGACGGAGAGCATAGGTATATGTTGGGAAATAACATAGGCACAGGGTAATTATTGCGAACTAAAATGCTAGTTAACATTAGTGATTAAATTAAAACAGCTAATGTAAGTCGAAACTGCCTGCAAGCTTCTCCTGCTATACAGTAATTTCTCTACTGTGCAACAGAAAGTTGCGTGGTTATGACACAATCGTTGGCCTATTTTTATAAAAACGTCTGCTACGGGGCCATAACGTGAGATACAAGGTAATGGAGCTTTTTATACATTGTCATGTTTCTTTAAAAATAAACATTGGACAAATAAAATCTTTAAACGCTTCAGATGTAAAGTTATTTGTTGTCAAAGTGACGCCAAAATGAATGGCAGTCAATGGAATGCTAATAGCGGGTGATAGCAGGGCAGGCTTTATACGATGATGGACAGATGATCAACAGTAACGTAATCAACCACTTCACCAAAGAGCGCTTGGGTTGAATTCGGAGAATTGAGATGTGTAGATTCCGCCATCGCGTCTGTTATAGAAGATATCGACAGTGCAGTAATTTTAAAATCTTCAACCGGCGCGTCTCAGCTCGACTCAAACCAGCTGATGGTGTCGCTGCAACTCAGCTGTTCAAGACCACCCGAAAGCACGGTAACCTTATATGGTGGAGTGAGATAGAAAATGACTGAAGAGAGGGAGTGCCCAGCAGCGTTAGAACAAAGCCATGAATCAGAGAAATAAAACATGTTTTCGCCGATTCATCACTAGAAATGCAACTGTAGCAAGCATCTCACTATCACCAGAGGTGTCAAAAGTGTTCACATTCATTACTCAGGTAGAAGTATAGATACTAGGGTTTAAAAAGACTAATGTAGAAGTTGAAGTATCAACTCAAGCCTTTTACTCAAGTAAAAGTGTAAAAGTACTGGTTTCAAAACTACCTAAAGTATAATAGTAAAAGTAATGTAAGGAAAACTAAATAATATCAATATGCTTTTTCAAATTAGACGGCGAGTTTTGGAAACAATTAGCTCGTAGTACTTGGGTGCGCATAGCTTGCAGCGCATTCGAAAGGAGCTGTTTTAGCATCCAACCATTTCAAAAAATTCTTCCAGCTACGGCCAGGGATGTAAATTGTAGACTGCAGTTGACTGGTCTTCCTGGCTTCCAACCTCCTTGCTGGTGCTTGGTTGGGACATTTCGCTTAAGTTCTCTTGAGTCTCTGCCACGGACATCTTTGTACTAGGCTACATACGTCGGCTATTTCCTTGCTGGAGTGTGACGTGATTTGTGTCATGTGCAGGTGTGATTGATCGCATACAAACCAATAGGGTGTCGGAATGGTATATGTTTATACTTCTCATCCAACCACAATCAAATTCACTCTATCCAGATGGCGCAATGTATCTGGATAGGTTTTGGTGTTTTGTGGTGTTTTTTTGAACGATGACAAGCCGGAATGAAAACAAGCCAAACTGAAATAGGAGTAACGAGGCTATTTTTAAAATGTAAGGAGTAGAAAGTTTAGATAATTGCGTGAAAATGTAAGGAGTAGAAGTAAAAAGTCTGCTGTAAAATAATTACTCCAGTAAAGTATGGATACCCAACATTTCTACTTAAGTAAGGTAACAAAGTATTTGTACTTCGTTACTTGACACCTCTGACTATCACTAACGTTATTCACATTCATATTTACACGAAACAAATGATATATCCAGCTACAAAAAAGTCTAAAAGTCGGAAGTTAGGACAGAAGTGTAAAGAGTGGTTGCTATTGAGATGATACACCATCTCGTCTCATTGGTGTGGAGTTCTGTTGACAGTTGAGTTGATTTCCGTTCCCCCCCCCGCCCCCCAGTTTTATAAATGTAATAAAAAAAATGGATCCAAAAAATAGTCAATAGAGTAATCAATTATGACAACAATCATTTGTTGCACCCATAACACTTTAATACTGCCTTGCACATATTTGTCATGAGTAATTTGCACTGAGGATCTTCCTCCAGCTCATGGGCACAGACGTGTGTAGCCATGCAGACGTTTCGTGTTTCGGATAGTAGCAGAGGTCAGCTTAAACACCAAACACATTGACATAAATGTAATAGCTGTAAGATTCCCTTGCACTGTTGCATCTCACCCTGCTGTTCTCACCCCGTGGTTGATGGCAACAACTGGACAAGAGAGGCTCTTTTCGAGAACGACAACAGTGAATTCTTGACACGCCTGGGTTTCACTAACACTGACGCAACTTAATGAGGGAGCCAGAGGTGAGGCCTATCTCAACACGTCTGTGTGGATTTCCCTGAGTGATTGATGTGTTCCAGTCAAATGAAGCAGTGGGCTGAGTGATATGACACTTGTCTCACTGTGACACATGTGTTCGCAGCTAACGGTTATTGGTGTTGATGGGCCCCACTCTACTCAGCCAGACAGGCACAGTTATTTTGATCCCTTGTTCTTTTATTTCTGTCCCCCTATTCCCTGTTTCCTGTCTCCTTGCCACATCAAATCAGAGTTTAGAGATGGAGGCAGGACCCTCAGGTATTGATTATTAAGCATCAGGAGCTGAGACAAGATGAAAGTAATAATGGGGACCAGACAGCTGGGTGGGCACCTAACATCCCAGGTAGGAAGTAACATTTGGGATTTGTCTAGTTAAAGTTACACATTGCAGACCTTATATGGCTATAAAATACCATCTGTGTTGTCAAATTGTCAGAGAGAAGTGTATCCCTTACTTTTTTATTAATTAATGGATTTTGGTATATTGGGCTTAATGTTAAACATTTTTTCTGTTTGGGAAATCCCTATTCTCAGGGTTCAGTATTGAGCTATAAACTAGAGATGCAGTGAATTATTATTTGCATTATTAATCAAAAAGACCAAGGTGACATCTTAAATTACATTATTTAGCCTAAATAACAGAAAAATATCACACAAATTGCATTTACAATGATATGAAACAGATACAAGTTTCTAAAAATCACATCAGAGAAGGGAACTACTAGCATATGCTTTGCATTTTTAGCTACGCTATTGGCGTGCTATGAGATGGCAATGACAGTTGATCAGTCTGTTGATCCACCACTTTGGTCCAGTCTGAAATATCTCAATAAGTTTTGGATGGATTGCCATGAAACCCTGTTAGGACATTCAAGGTTCAACTTTATTGTTATTATACAGTACTGTATTGCACAATTATCTGCAGTCATAGCCCTCTCACTACACACACCGAAAATGTATAAAAAATATATAAATCAGAATAGATTAAAACAAAAACAAAATAGGCAATATAGACAAAATAGACAATAAATAAAAAGGTGGAACAAAATATATAAAAGTATCATTTAAGGAAGAAAAAGAAGGGAAACTATATACATATATCTATACAGTACAGGCCAAAAGTTTGGACACACCTTCTCATTCAATGCGTTTCTTTATTTTCATGACAATTTACATTGTAGATTCTCACTGAAGGCATCAAAACTATGAATGAACACATATGGAATTATGTACTTAACAAAAAAGTGTGAAATAACTGATAACATGTCTTATATTTTAGATTCCTCAAAGTAGCCACCCTTTGCTTTTTTTGATAACTCTGAAAACCCTTGGTGTTCTCTCAATGAGCTTCATGAGGTAGTCACCTGAAATGGTTTTCACTTCATAGGTGTGCCTTGTCAGGGTTAATTAGTGGAATTTTTTCCCTTATTAATAAAAAAGCAAAGGGTGGCTACTTTGAAGAATCTAAAATATAAGACATGTTTTCAGTTATTTCACACTTTTTTGTTAAGTACATAATTCCGTATGTGTTCATTCATAGTTTTGATGCCTTCAGTAAGAATCTACAATGTAAATAGTCATGAAAATAAAAAGGAAACTGATGAGAAGGTGTGTGTGTGTGTGTGTGTGTGTGTGTGTGTGTGTGTGTGTGTGTGTGTGTGTGTGTGTGTGTGTGTGTGTGTGTGTGTGTGTGTGTGTGTGTGTGTGTGTGTGTGTGTGTGTGTGTGTGTGTGTGTGTGTGTGTGTGTGTGTGTGTGTGTGTGTGTGTGTGTGTGTAAAATAAGTATTTGAACACCCTGCTATTTTGCAAGTTCTCCCACTTGGAAATCATGGAGGGGTCTGAAATTGTCATCGTAGGAGCATGTCCACTGTGAGAGACATAATCTAAAAAAAAAAAAAAATATGATGACAATGTATGATTTTTTCACTATTTATTTGTATGATACAGCTGCAAATAAGTATTTGAACACCTGATAAAATCAATGTTAATATTTGGTACAGTAGCCTTTGTTTGCAAGTACAGAGGTCAAACGTTTCCTGTAGTTTTTCACCAGGTTTGCACACACTGCAGGAGGGATTTTGGCCCACTCCTCCACACAGATCTTCTCTAGATCAGTCAGGTTTCTGGGCGGTCGCTGAGAAACACGGAGTTTGAGCTCCCTCCAAAGATTCTCTATTGGGTTTAGGTCTGGAGACTGGCTAGGCCACGCCAGAACCTTGATATGCTTCTTACAGAGCCACTCCTTGGTTATCCTGGCTGTGTGCTTCGGCTCATTGTCATGTTGGAAGACCCAGCCTCGACCCATCTTCAATGCTCTAACTGAGGGAAGGAGGTTGTTCCCCAAAATCTCGCAATACATGGCCCCGGTCATCCTCTCCTTAATACAGTGCAGTCGCCCTGTCCCATGTGCAGAAAAACACCCCCAAAGCATGATGCTACCACCCCCATGCTTCACAGTAGGGATGGTGTTCTTGGGATGGTACTCATCATTCTTCTTCCTCCAAACACAGTTAGTGGAATTAGGACCAAAAAGTTCTATTTTGGTCTCATCTGACCACATGACTTTCTCCCATGACTCCTCTGGATCATCCAAATGGTCATTGGCAAACTTAAGACGGGCCTTGACATGTGCTGGTTTAAGCAGGGGAACCTTCCGTGCCATGCATGATTTTGAACCATGACGTCTTAGTGTATTACCAACAGTAACCTTGGAAACGGTGGTCCCAGCTCTTTTCAGGTCATCGACCAGCTCCTCCCGTGTAGTTCTGGGCTGATTTCTCACCTTTCTTAGGATCATTGAGACCCCACGAGGTGAGATCTTGCATGGAGACCCAGTCCGAGGGAGATTGACAGTCATGTTTAGCTTCTTCCATTTTCTAATGATTGCTCCGACAGTGGACCTTTTTTCACCAAGCTGCTTGGCAATTTCCCCATAGCCCTTTCCAGCCTTGTGGAGGTGTACAATTTTGTCTCTAGTGTCTTTGGACAGCTCTTTGGTCTTGGCCATGTTAGTAGTTGGATTCTTACTGATTGTATGGGGTGGACAGGTGTCTTTATGCAGCTAACGACCTCAAACAGGTGCATCTAATTTAGGATAATAAATGGAGTGGAGGTGGACATTTTAAAGGCAGACTAACAGGTCTTTGAGGATCAGAATTCTAGCTGATAGACAGGTGTTCAAATACTTATTTGCAGCTGTATCATACAAATAAATAGTTAAAAAATCATATATTGTGATTTCTGGATATTTTTTTTTAGATTATGTCTCTCACAGTGGACATGCACCTAAGATGACAATTTCAGACCCCTCCATGATTTCCAAGTGGGAGAACTTGCAAAATAGCAGGGTGTTCAAATACTTATGACATTCCCAGCAGCCTCAGCTGTGCTTTGTTTCAGTGTTAAGTAGAAAGTGTTAGCATGCTAACACGCTAAACAAAGATAATGGTAATTATTAAACCTCAGCATATTCACATTGTCATTGTTAGCATGTTAGCAGGCTGACATTAGCATTTAGCTTATGCTTGTGACTTAATATATTACTTGATAAATGTATTAAGGAGATGGTTGTCATTCATTTTTTGTCAATTAATTGATCACCTGTATAATCATTTCAGCACCTCTGCAAACTGACATCTGGTATCAATTTTGCATGTCCACTAGAGTCACATTTTGATAACAATCTTTTTTAATGTTTTTTATTACTATGTTATGTTATAACAGGTTAAACATCCAATACACATTAACATCCAATAGAGCCTTATCAGTGAATTGATTTATTGTATAATTCTATTCAAGAACTGGTGTGGAACTGAGTTTAAAGGCATCTTTCCAGGCTGTTATCTTGCTGTCGTGACTTGAAACATTTCCGACATCAGATGCCCTCTCTTTTATTTCAGCAACAATGAATCAAACACTGATACACTCTAATGGTCTAATGACTAGTAATTGGATTAAAGTGATTCCAGATTGATCAGCATCTAATTCTGAAATTACTGTTGCCTTAGCTAGAGCTGCGGTGTAAAGTCTGGAATCCCTCAAGTCTTTTTTTTTTTTTTTTAAATCCCTGGTAGATGTGGGTGGGTGACAATTCCAGTGGTCACAAGATGGTCACCATCAAATACTATCCGCTTCTGGTCTCTGTGACAGCTCTCATTATTGGAGTCCAGCGAATAGTTACCAACTGATAAAAGCATAACACACCACAGAGGAAATTGAATTCTGGAGGACATACATTTCAGAGAGTTCATAGTCAGAAGCTAATTTAAGGAAGATTAAATTAATTTCAGTAACATCCATTCAGTCTTGACGAAGTCAGTACATAACATAATGTAGCTCTGTTGCCTTGAGATAAGAGGATAGTCATTTTAGACTGGGCACAGCAGTAACTGAGGATCAAGCCATAATCCCATTGCTGCAACCTTTTTTACAGAACGTCATGGAGGATACAGAGTGTCTGACAACCATTATTTAGTAAGGGGATTTTAAAAGTCCTTCATTTTAGTGTGATAATTTAATTGACTGCTGACCCAAAGCCTCAGGACACAACTTGCCTTCATACACAGTCAGATCAGTTTTCATGTTCACAGTCATATTTCTTATTTTGTCTCACATCAAAGACAGATGGCAATTTATTATTTTTCAAGAAATCAAGTCATGCAATATTTCTCTCTAGCTGAGGCTTTAACTTTCATCATGTTTCTTTTTTTGTTGTAGAAAGAAATATTGATGAGTTATGAATAAGTTTATTGAATTATATTCGATTTATGAGTTGCATGTTGGGTTTGAAGCTGCATTTATTGATTTATTTGGCCATTTGGGGCAGAAAGATTCAAGCAAAAACAAGCTGACAGACACACAGCTTTACATATTATTAGTGAATAGAGAGCTGAAGTCCTGATGTCCCATACTGTACGTTTGACTCGTCCATTGACTCCAAGGATTTTGTTTTTAATTACCATCCTTATCTAGACATCTAGAGTGAATCACTCAACATGTTGTTGAGTATGTTCTTAGGCTTGATTTGTAGTAATGTGTGCTAATGTCACTGGGATTTTTGAATGAGGTTTTTGGAACACTCCTGTCAAATTACGGTCTTCTATAGTTGCTATTGCTAACTTGTTAGAAAACGGTTGATTAGCTAGCATACAGCAGGCAGCAACATTACCATTCATTTGAAGTTGTGTTTGTGTCCACCTGACAAAAAGTAATATTTTCTCAAAATATTCAATATTCACTCTTTTTTTCACAATAGCTCTGTTTTTCTGGTTTTGGTAGCTGCTCATTTTGTGTCTGTGTGCTGTTAGGTGCTGGGCATGGAGTGTACAGCGGGTTTACCAGAGTTTGGTTGCTGAAAGTAGCTTCCTACCTGCTGGAAACAAAGATAATGAGAGCGGTGAATCTGTTTCATACAGTTAATGTGCTATAAAACCAAAACAATGAGCTGGAGTTGGGTGATAATTCTTTTTAGGTTTGTCACTGCGAGTGACCCTTTTGACATTACTCAGTCATTTGATTTATTTGTTAATATTAGGTCTGTTAATCGATTCAAATATGTAATCGCACGATTGTCCATAGTTAACTCACGATTAATTGCAAATTAATCACACATTTTTTATCTGTTCTAAAAGTACATTGTTTTTTACGTTTTCAGTGCTCCTATCAACATGGGAGTGGACAAATATTCTTGTTTTATGCAAATGTTTTTATTATTGCAACAATCCAAAAACAATGACAAATACTAAAAGGTACTGTATGCTCAAAAAATATGATGAAAACTGCAACAAGCCCATCAAGCAACAACAGATGGGCATATTGACCTGAATGTAACATTACTTGGTAATAATAACACAATGTAGTGTCCCAGTTTAACTTACACTTTTAAAGGTTAACTCAACATAAAAAATTTTAAGCAGGCCTGCAAACAGCCACCCATTTAGCTGTCGCTGTTGAAAGTTTGTAGATCAGATTTTGTTCATGTTGGAGCTCTTTTGTCTCATCAAAAGTCTTTAGAAATCTTTAATTCCAAATATTGAACATAATCATCCTCAGTCTTGCTCTGAATCCTGTTTGCAACACAAAATATATTGTATGTTGCTTTGTAGCATACTATATAGCTTGCCATCATGCTTCCACTGTGTGAAATATGGCCATTCTCTCAAGACACAATCCTTGTGGTTAAGCTGTCTAAATGGCTAATGAATTACAGATGAACATCGACGCAAATTAATCTCCTGCAAGTCCCTGGGTAATATGGCAACCATTTAAAACTTTAATCAATAACCCTGAAGTTGAAAGCGTGCAGGAGCCGCCATTGTTTGGTCACAATAAACAGAACGCAGACTGCAGACTCCTCTAAATCATGGTGACAAGCACAGTCACGCTAAATCACTGGAAGTGAAAAATAAATGTCTGCATAACTTTATTAGCTGTGTCTCCATGTTTCCTTCGGAGCTAGGGGATATCAGCGACAACAACAGTGAAAAATGAATGATTCATAATCTAAACTAATACTTCAATCCACTATATTGGTTGTTTCGGATAACCTATGATTTAATATTTACTACATATAAATATTGAGCAGGCCAAAGTAACAATTCATTAAGTGTTAGCCCTGGTAACTTCTAAATGTCCATTATATTTCAGTTCAGATATGTCAAATTATGGACTTCAGTCATTCAAACATTATTTATGGATAAATAACATATTTCAACAGATTAGAAATGATTTTACAGTATATAAATAAAATGTACAGTATATAATCAAATCTATAGCTAGTTACTGATATTTAACACTGTATGTAAAGGGTAAAATATTCCTAACAAAATAAAATCTTTGTTATCATTTTAGCTAAATCAACTCATAATTCTTTGGTACTGTGTGGTTTGGTGAGCTCTACATTGCTGAAGCTGCCAGTGATGATTTAAGCGTAATTGCGTTATTAAAAGATTTCTGCACACTATTTTAACCCTAGTTGATTGTTCCGTTTAACTCAGTGAAAGAGAGGAATCCACAGTGACGGTGGATACAAAGTGTCACATCCTTCGGCTGTGTCACCCCTTGACACAATAATGACACTGAAAGGCTAAAAGCTGATTGGCGTTCACTGAATTCGCTGTGATTGTTTGAGTAACTTTGTTGTTTCTTCCATGATGTAATGGATAGTACATCTGATCTAACTGTGTATACGTTTGTTATACGTCATATTTTATCAACAGAGTTGTAATAAAAAAAAATTTGATTACAACATGCAGTTGTGCATGTGCACCAACATGCAGTATATATACAGTATAGTGCCAAAGTTGCTTCAATGCTTTCATGCTAATGCATCTTTAATTGTCTGCAGATGCCCATGAATGTCAGACAAGTGCACTTTTTTCTTCTCTTACTGACACAAAAACATTTTCTCACCCTCCTCCTCATCTTCCTTGTTCTCATGAATTTGGCCCTAATCCTCCTCTCCACCTCAGACAGATGATGTGTAGATGCAAGCTCTGCCTTTCCCTCATCCATCTCTTCCTCCCACTATCCCCTTCCTGCACTCCATCTTTCAGAACTGTAACCTACAGTCGCCAGCTGTGCAGGGAGCCCCAGAGTGTATTTACGGCGAGCTGCACTTTATCACACACAGCTGCACAGCTGCCAACTTTACTCGTGGCGTTCTCCAGCTGCCCGCCTCTGGCCATGTTTTTTTGTGCCGGTGAGATCCTGCACCGCTGCTGCATGCTCCTTTCTCCCCAGCTGCTGCCCTGCTGGAGAAGGTGGGGTGAACTGTTAATGGCCTGTAGAGTATAAACAGCAATGTCCAGCCACTGCCGCTGGACAGGCTTACAGCACAGTCTCCAGTAAAAGCACAAAAATAACAAACAGGCAGCACCATTCAGAGTTTGACCAAGTAAATAATTCTTGTCATGCCGGGTTTAACAGTGCTCTTTTTGTTTTCCACCTTTCCACAAAAGCAATGATGTATTGGTTGTTGGTGCTTCTCTTTGTTGGCCTCTTGTTGATATTTTGACACAGCATTAAAATATCTCCCCAATGTTTGGCCCGGTAACTGCATAAATCGGTCTTGAGACTGCAGGGGGCCTTGTGATGAGCTGCCTCCTTCCCCGCCGACCTCTTGTCCCCAGGCGGACAGAGTGGAATACATTCCCCCCTCTCTCTCTCTCTCTCTCTCTCTTATACAGTCCCCAGTGTCCTCACAGCCTATCAGGATGGAGAGATTTCCCCCCCACACCTCTTAGCATATCAAGAGCCGAACATCTTCCGCTGGTGCGGAGCTTTATGCAAGGTGACAGCTCCTCACACTTCAGTGTTCGGATCACCTCAAGTAGCTCAGATATCGGAAAAAATGAGCACACTTCCCACCACGGTGACCAAATGTAGATTGACTGAGAGTATCCGCAGGCCGCGGCACCCCTATCCTTTTGTCCTGACAGAACAGGCCTGCTGGTAACTCTCTACATAAGAGAGCGGAGTCTGGAGACACATCAGAGGAGAAAGCTGGCTGTAGACAGAATAGGGGGGTGGTGGTGGTGGAGGGGAGCGAACACTTTGAAGCCATCGGAGGTGATGTCAAGTTTGCTTAGACTCAAGGATGGTGTTTGAATATGCTGGCCACTAATATGGCACCAGTATCTCTGTCCTCATCTCTGTTTTCTGTCACTATGTACAATCTGGGCTCGTCTCCTTGGTTGACAATGTCCTTTCACATCATGTTATTGCACACTCGGAGCTGCAGTCAGCAAGCCGTCACTCAGCTTCTTTGTCTGAAAGTCAGGCCCGTTTTTGCCATTAATGCACCCGACGCCTGTGTAAAAGTGACGGGGAATACGCTATCTGTTTTCTCATCAGGAAATCATTGGCGATGGAACTGGAAAATCACTCACCGCTCGTGTTATTTACACCTCGATGTGAAAGCAGCATTTAGTGTGAAGAGATTTAAATCTACGACCTAACCTGCTGCTCAGGAGGTCTCTTTATGTACAAGCATCTAGGCTTTTGTCCTGATATCTATAATATATACATCAGCGCAATGCACCAATATAATTTCCCTGCCTGAGGCAAAAACGCACTCATCCACCAATTATTCCTGAGCATGTAAATATATTTTATTCCCCCTGGGTTTGTTGTTTTTGGTGTGTAAGGTCAGCTCACCCAATCCCGCTGTAAACGGCTTAAAAAAAATGCATTTTACATTTCTTCTAATTGCTAAGTTTATGTTAAAGTCATGGCTCAGCTGCATACTATGTTTAGGCAGTGATCCCTTCAAAGAGTTCTCAATCTGTCTGTCTAGACATTGTCCTGAGGCAGAAACCGAGTTTGAAGGTCAGACTCCAAAAATTGTTCATATCCTGTCTTTTTGTAACATTAAACAGAGCAGTCTTAGATCACTGGTAATTGATTTCTTTCATGTATAGCATTCTAATACAATGTATGTAGTAAAAAATGATTTTTCAATGAAAAAAACAGTATTGTTTTTGTTCCCTGCTTTTGCGTCATACAATGTGAATCTATCACCTCAAAAGCAAAACCCGACAAAAGCCGTGGTTTAGCAAAAAGGTTGAGTATTCATTTGTTGAATTTCCACCATTTTTGAGTATATTAATTTGGTTGTTCACAGAGGATAAAACCAGCCATCACTTTATGGCCACACAGCAATCAGACACAGCCCTCCAGTGTCTTCAGCTGACTCTTCTGGCCCTGTCAAGTCCTCCTTCAATCTGGGAGTCTGAGCAGTCGCGTGGAGGTTGACATGATTGCCTTTAAGCAGCCCCTCTTAGCCAGTGACACACAGCTGCAGCCAGGCACCTCTTCTGACAGTAAGAGCACCATGATGGATTGCCTTGCCAAAACTGCTGATCAAAGAAGGTCAAAGTTCAGATGTGTGTCTGGCTGCACGAGCCATGTGATATCACTAGAGATGGCTTTTCCCTCAAACATCCGCGCATTAGGCTGAAAATGTATTTTGCTGATAGCTGCCTGATTGAGCTGCAGAGTAATTATGTCATCAATTATTGGGATTTGATCAGATATAGAAAAAAGCTCATGTGTCAACAATGTTTGAGTTTATCGATCCAGCGGGTTCAACTGAGCCTCAGAATCATAATAAAGTACATGCTTCATACTTGACACTATGCCAATATTGCAGCAAACATCGCTTACTCTTTGACCAGTATTCATTGGCACATTAATACACATAAAATACCATATTTGGGCTGCAGCAGCACTCTGTTGAAAAGAGCAGACGTTTAAAAGTTTCTGACATGTGTCGCGCTACCATTGAGACACTGCCACTGATGTGGGTGGAGCTGACAGCATCCCAGCCATTGAAGATGGCTCTGGGACATACCAAGTTTGGTATGTGTCAGCTCTCATTGTTGTCAGGATACATCCTAAGTGAAGTTGGAATATGTAAACAGCCTCATTAAAAAGGGAATTCATATGAAACATTTTGGGTGTAGTGATGGAAAAAAAAAATGTTTTTATGTTTGCCCTCACTCTCCTCCAGATACTTAACACCATCTAAAGAATAGAGTACATTATCCAGTATGCATTAGTCATTTGGAGTGCATTATTCTTTATATATTTGAGCAAGGGCCAGGTTATGCAGACTGTGGAGTGGGAGACTTTTGCAGTTGAGGTGACTAAGGAGTCTTATTTCTGGGCCAGATTTACATTAGTGACATTTATCATTGAGAGAGAAGATGGTATAATTGGCTTGTCAGTCTACTTTAGGCTGAGCTGGCGCTCTTTGTGAAGAAGAATGGACTGCAAGTCCAAGGAGCTGACAGGCAGTCGATAATGTGGCAATTAATGTCATAAATAATTCTAAAGCCAATTATATTTAAATAGACCTCACCCTTTAAAACAGCACTTTATTCCCTATCACTTTATGATGTGTTCTGTATCAAACAGCAGGGGCAGATTTTCTTTTTTTTTATTTCTACATATGGCCGACATATGGCGAAGACATAATGTGAGGCATAAAAATCAGAAGGGCCATGAGATTTATGTGTTGATTTAGTTTGCTGTTGACTTATGAATGTCTTCCTTATTGCTAAAGCATCAACTGTGGTAAAAGGCAAATACAAAGTGTAAAACCACTTTTAATCAAAATGATATTGCATCCATGTTGCTAGCTATATAAAATGAATTCAGCTGTTAAATAATGTGAGTAATTTAATGGCAGTAGTGGTTAAATATATCAAATGCTCCCTCTGGCCTTGGGAGGGTCAAGCCCAGTGTGATATATAGAGAAGACTGTGATGGCTGAAGGTCGTGTCAGCTTCTTCTGAATAATGCATGAATCTTGTAACTCTCTCTGGCTCCAATCTTCTGAACTCGAACCTTGGGATGAACATTTTACTAAGTAAATCAGCGAGCATGCTGGCATTTCTATTAACCTCCAGTGTGGAACTGACACAAACATGAATCACAGTAAATAATATCTTGCAAATTGTAAATCATGTTTACAACGGGTGCTGAGAAGTGATATTATTGGATAGTGCCATCTGTTTACTGTTTGTTACTGCTAATTCTTTTGCACAGAAGCAAACCATTTATTATTTTTTTTTCAGTTTAGCATAACAAATATGGGAAAACACTTATTGCTGATACTGAACCAAATTACATTTACCCAAGAATTGTATTCTTCAACCAACCCACAAACTCCATCTTTACATCCACAGATTGTATTTTATTTTATGATAAATAAAAGTAGCGATATTCTATTATTATACAGGTTGCATTTAGATTTTGATGGCTGGTATTTCCTACTTCAAAATCGAAAATAGCCAAGAGCTTTGATTTATGCATGCATGGAGTGAAACAAAAGAAAAGGAAATGTTGACCTTTACAGGGAACATAAAGGGTCAGTGCGGCAACTGTGCCTTACAGGCAAATTGCCTCCCAGTGCCGACGATCTGTCCTTACAACCAGGATGAAATTCTTATCTTTTACCATTTGTTTTCCGTTACAATGGTAGAAATGTGGAGAAGCACAATGTTTCTCTCTGTGTACAGGTCACCTCACAGCAGCTATTAAAAAAACCGGGAACAATTAAAGCCGTAGTGATGGAAATGTTAACAACAAAGTTTTCCCCAATTTAAATCAGATTCAGAGAAATATTAAAGTGGCAGCGCAGAGAATCTTTTTTTCAGACACTGCGTGCAAGTCTGCTAGCTCTCCTGCCCTCTTTCATTTCTGTATCAAAGGGTAAACTAATGCAAAATGTATATGGCCCGTGGCACAAAAGATGGTGGTGCGGCTCAGTACAGGAAAATCAGTGTGCTAAAAGCTTGAAACATCTGTGTAAACACATGGCCTTTTTCCAACCATGTAGTCAATGTTCTCATAGCCTTAAGATAGATGTCCAAGGCAATATACCTTGCCCAGGGGCCATGCTGGAATGGCTTTGAACATCTGAAAAACCTTGAGCTTCAAGCAATATCCACTTTTAATACTCCAGCTTGACAGCAAAGCATAGAAGAATTCAACCTATGGCTTGTATTTGACTCTTTGTTTTTCTCAGCATTGGATCAATCGTACCAGTGCAGAATAGAAATGTTTTGGAAATTATAAGAATATAGACATTTTAATGATGCAGTGATATCTTATGGTTGTTTTCTTTGCCAGATTGTTTTAAAATTTAAGGGATTGTTTTATATAACGGTGTTTGGAAAGGCAGGGACAAACAGAACAAAAAAGAGAGGACCTTCTGTCTTTTTGTTGTTCTTTAATTCTGTTAATAGCCCAAGGTAAAGATTTATCTGCTCTTGTCAATTTACCTCAGCCTCAATATAAAGCACCAAGGTCACTTTTTCCATGCCTGGCCCACAGGATTAAATTGTCATGTCACTCTAATAGGCAGCACAGGGAATCATTAGTCTAGCTCAGCTGCCTGACTGATAGGCATTTCAGTCCAATCATGGGAGTGTGCCGCCACAGGCCAGCCAGTATTGACACTGTGTCAGGACTGAGAGGGGATGCCTTAATCAGCCAGGACACTCTCAACATTGATTTGACAAGCTGTCGTAATGACCCCCTTGTTTTGGTAAAGTATCCCTGTTTATCCAGGCTGGCATTGATGCACTTGGAATGCTGCATTGTCATGTAAACTATCACCAGCCAAGCTTGTGCAGCTGGAAAAGAGTTGTGTTCAGTGTGTGTGTGTGTGTGTGTGTGTGTGTGTGTGTGTGTGTGTGTGTGAGTGTGAGTGTGAGTCTAGTCATTCTGGCATATCATCAAATGATGAATGTGTGTGTTGTATTACCTTGTTATTATATAAGAAGTGACCCATACAATGTGCCAAACATAATGTGCCACATGAAGAGACAGTGCAGCATATGACAGTAGCAACAGCTGAGAAGATTTGGGTCTGTGGTGACTAGGTCCACCTCACAAACTTCCTTCTCCCATTCTCTCTTTACTACTACTACTACTACTACTACTACTACAACACACACACACAGACACACACAGTGGCCCGCAGCTTGTGAGATTTTTTTTTCAAGGCGCTTCCACATCCTATGCAACTAAGGATCTCCCAGGAACATTCATCAAAAAATACAGCTTAAGCCTACTTAGATGCGCATGCGCAAGCAGTGTGCGATGGTCGACTGACAACGAGATTAAGCAGCTGAACAAGAATACACCAGTGTTCCGATTGTTCTCATCTCAGCTCCGCCGAGACAAAATAGACATGCCATTTCAAAAATCTTTCATTTATTGTCAGAAATATCATGTTTTTGAATCACTTTCATCAAATTGTATGTGACATATTTCCAGTAGGCAACTGACTGCAAGCAGGCACATCCGGACGCAAACGAGCAGGCTTATGTGCCGGGGCTGAACCCCGGCCCAATTTAACCACTGCGCACGGCCCAGTGTTACTAGCTACATGTCTTAACTGTAGTTTGAAGAGAGGACGCTTAACTACTGTTAATCCTTTGTACATTTCATTGGCGAAAATTTTGCTTTAGCTCTGGAACATCATTCAGTGAATTCACAAGCTTCAGTAGACAGAGGACTCTTGTTAAAGAAATGGCTTTTAGGTTGTCAATCATAAATCTGCTTTCTGCCACCAGCAGTTGGTTACAGTTGAATATTCGGTTGCTAGTAGTAACCCCTACTGGCACAGTTCCATGTTCAGTTACAGTTTAACTGTTTAACTCATCATGGATAGCCACCATTTAGTAAATGTTAACCAGCATCTTCTATTACTCCCCAAAATACCCTTAATGGAGCATTATCTGTAGGTTTATTACAGCTGTTTAATTAATGGTGATTTATCTATTTTACTATGTTTACTTTTACTCATATTGATGAATTACTGTGTTGTACTTCTTTTGGGGACTGATGTGGATGCTTTACTGTTGGTGGGCCATGTACCTACTGTAATTTGACAGCTAACAGAAGTCATAGAGATGGCAGAAGAGTGTTTTGTTTGATTGTTTTGCACATTTTCCAACCCTCCTTGAACATGAAAATCTATCATCTTACATTCTCCCTTTCCAAGGAGAATCCCATGCTATTTATCTAAAGTCTAGGTAAAGTTAGCTAGTTACAGTAATTAGTTTGACCAAGAGGTCAGGTAGGTCAGTGGTTCCCAACTGTTTTTGTAACGTAACCCCACAGGCATTAGATTGGTTTAAGTACCCCTTAAATAGATAGGATGGCACTTATTAAATTGTCATATTTCACTGCAGAGAAAACACAATGGCTGTGTTGCATAGGTGACTGTATGTGTATCCTGAAAATGGCTATGCTTTTTTTTTTTTATTTAGTCAGGCTTGCGTTATACTGTTACCGCTTGTAGTGTTAGAGGCTAGGTGTTTCAGCCATTTAAGCCATCACTTATAGCTATCTTTTCAAGATCTATGCTATGTTTTCATGCACTCTCAATAACAATTCTTGGTGTTAATACTGAGGCTTATCATACCAGTTTTTAATGCTGTTTATGTGATCATTTTCCTCCTAAACACAGATAAGTGGATACATATTTTCTTTAAAATCTAATCACAATTTTATTTTATTTTTTCCAAATTAGCTTAGCTTAGCTACAATCCTCCCCTGGTTAGGAATCACTTAGCTACAGGTTGGCTGTCAAAAACCATACTTGAATATGGTTAGATGACACTACAGTTACATTTTACATCACGTCCCTCATTTGTTTCTCCTCTGGGTTGCAGTTTAATATTACTGAGCTAGAAAATCTGTAGTAATCATTACGATTCAACTCAACCAATGAGATTATTTCTTTTAGTTCCTTGTTAACTTATATGCAACATTGGTTGATAATTAACCTTAATTATTGAGGCAATTGCCATCATAATTTGACAGAGAACATTTATAATTATGCCTAGCACATCACTGCATAGAATCTTTATTAAAAATCCATTTAAATTAACAGATTTCCTTACAGTTGATAAAGTAATCGGGTGTGATGGCTACATGTTTGTTTACTAAGAAGGTGACACTGCCGCTGGCAGGAGGATCAGGGAAATCAGCGGCCTCTCTGTGAGGTGTTAGACTGTAAATATTATTGGTATGCTGACAGTCTCCCACAGCGCCATGGTGTGTAAAATTGTTAACAGGCAACATGATAGGCCCTCTCCATCCCCGAGGTGAGAATGTGGAGAGTGTTTTTATCAGCCATTATCCAGAGGGTGCACCGAGGTGTCCTGTGTTACATGATCAGTCTGGCAATCAGAAAGTACCTTATGTCATCATCAAAGGACAAGGCTAAACATAGTCCCTCTTTGATAGATACATGTATAAAATGTGGCCTACTAATGTTTTCTGTACTGAGCCTTATGTCATTAGCCATGCAGGTACAGAAACTTCCTAGAACACAATACATCAGCTTTTAATTTGTGAAAATACAAAATGAAATCATGTACAATTTTATGTACAAGCCTATTTGTACAAGACAATAAACAGTATTTATTATTGGGTATTATTATGACATAGTCAGTAATATCAACTTAGCACAGTCGCATTGTATCCACAAGTCAATGTGCTAAAAATAAATTCACAAAACAATACAAACTAGACTGTAATGCTGAATGTCTTTCAACCCCACAGGTACAGTCAAACAAGAACACACTAGAAAGAAATAGTTTACATTAAGCTTTACAGATTTCTTTGAAGAGTACATAAAATGAATTGCTATCAGGCTCTGCTATTGAAGATGGATCATTTAAAAATAGTTTTAAGACTTCAAATTATTTACTACAGTTCTAGTTATCTCCAGGGAATTACAACCTTGTATTAAGAAATTCAAAGACAAGTATTTAAAAGAATGGTCTTTGAGTAAAGAGGAAGGTACATTTCTCAGTCACACAGCAGAAGTAAAGTTTGCTTAAATTCAGCTAAACTAGAAGCCTCTTTTCGCAACAGTGGGTCTTCGGAGTCCTCCGTTGGCTTCAGCACTGCCTGGCACATTGCTGGCACTGAGGGATGGATGGTTTAGATGTTCTCTGTGCCTGTAAAAATTTCACAGCCTCTTTCTTTTCTCATCCAACATGAGTCCTAGCCTGGACTGTGACACATCCTCTGGATTAGGCTTGAGTTTGTTTTTAGTTTTTTTACCTTTCTTTCCCCTTCATTGATTCTGAACTAAAGTGACAACAGTGCCAATATAGCTATGTTTTATAATTTAAATAAGACAAGATTAATAACCACTCTGCATTCTGGACTCATGAATGTACAAATGATCTGTGCTTCATTAGGTGTTTGTTTTATGAATGAATCAGATATAATTGATCACCAAGATGAACACATAAATAGCCAAAATAACATTTTATGATAGAGCTGTTTTTCATGTATCTACAAAAAGCATGAACATGTCTGAGTATGGCATTAAGATTGGTCATGGAGAACATAAGAGTGCTTAATGGTCTCCAATACAATCCTGTGTCAGGCAGTGCTTCCAACCAAAGAAGGACTTAAAGACTTAAAGATGCCCACTTTATGCGATATGAAGCTTTCACATTCAACCTATCTACAGTCTTATTATGTGGTGCCATGCTATATCATAGTATTTAGCTTTGCTGTCTATGTTGTCTTAGGTAAATGAATATCTATGTCACTGTATTATAAACTGTATATTATGATTATAAATCTGAATTTGTTGGTCGACAACAAAACAGCTCTATCATATTTGGCTATTGTCAAAAAGATTAAAAAAGAATATTCCTAACGTTTTACCCCTGGAGAAACTTTGCAGATCTATACTTAAAAGCTTTACTTAATACGATTTCTGGGATTTTGGACATTGCAACCAAATCGCAACATGAAATAACTTATAACAAACGACTCAAAAAGGCAAAGATAAGACAAATATAAATTGATAAAGATAAGGCTGGAGCCAAATGCCATTTACACATGGACACTGGCCATCTTAACTGTCACAAATGTTGTGAATTAGCTCCAAATGGCAAAGGAATCACTGAGTCAGTCACTAACAATGCCATTGTGGTGGGATTACAGCTCGATGTAAAATACACATCTTAACATACTGTACAGAATAACTCTGCAACACCAGGTTAAGTCAATGTAGTAGTAGTAGTAGTATTAGTGTTCATCAGCAGTTAAAAATGCAACCTTTACAATAGCAAAACTTGATCCAGTTATAATAATCATCTCTTTAAGTAGTAGTAGTTATTTTTACATTGCTCCTTCAAGTGACACTCATTCCCCAAAATGGAACAAAAAGTCATGGAGTCTGGTCACCATTAAAGATTAGCTATGCAACTAATAGTTGAGTGGTTGAGACATTTAACTATGATTGTCTTCATGTATATTTCTTGTATGATTATAAATCTGCTTGTACAATAAGCTGCAGAGGTAAATGAGGAAAGCAGTTTGTGTTAGTCTCATCTTCGTCAATTAATGATTTATGTTTGCAGATGAGAAGATCACCTGAATCCCAGTCTGACAACTACACGATGAGTCTTCTGGGAGTCCAGATGTCCAGAAGCTCAGCACTCATCTTCTGCTTCTCTGATGGTTGGAATCAAGCTGCTTGTGGATTTATACTGACTGACTTGGTTGATGGCGAGCTTATTCACAGGCTTGATCTGCATGGTCCTCAGGTGGGTATTCTCTGGCTCATCTGTAAACCATGTCTTTTCTGAGAAAGAGGCAAAATCATACAGAGACAAAGAAGAGGGACAGTTAATGCTACATGGACATCCATTACAATGTCAGTGTTTGTTTTTCAAGTGCACACAGAACATAGGGAGGACATTGTATATTTTAAAAGAAATACTCATTTTAATTGATTTTGTAGAAAGAAATTCTGACATGATAAAAATATGCTCCAAGATGAGTTTTTTTGAATGGCGAATAAGTGTCAGTGTCCCAGAGAATGACCTCTAATGTCACTCATCTCATTGCCAAAAATGTTTATATATATTTATACCATACGGACATTTAAGCATGCTGTTTTGTTGGGTCAGCAGACATGCAGGTCACCAGTTAAACAAAGTCTGTTTTATTATACGTCAATGTACCAAATTAGAAGTTAATACTTTTAACTTCACAGTCCATACTGTCAAGGGTTTTATCTTTTGGAGGGGCTTCAGGCTTTTGGCATGATGCAACTTTCTTTTCTTTTAAAAGGAAATGGATAGTCTGGCATTTTATATCGCTGGTGATTCATCCACTTGGCAATGTCCATGGTCATGCATTTTCATCAACATGACTTAAGGCAGTGGTGCAGTACATTAACACATATGCCAGTAGATTCATGTTGCCAATAATAAAACATCACTTGATCCAGAATAAAGTGAAGTAGCATCAAACCATTTAGTTTCAATCACATTCTACAGTCAAACCTACAGTGAGATGTATTGCATAGGTCATAACTATGCAGTCCTGATGCAGTAATTTGGAAACCCTAAACTACTTGGCTTTCATTCTGAAGGCAAAATGTCAGCAAGGACATGACCATATTCAATGCATTATTTAATATCATGCATAATCATTCACATCCATACCTTGGCCCACTCTATTCATCCTTGTTGCACTTTGGAAAAAGAAAGTGGTACACTAAATGTAAGCTAAATGGGAAATACTAATATGACCATTAATAACAGAAACTGCACAGCATAATGATCAAAGGTATAAAAACAGCAGATGCTTTCATTACATATGGATGTGGAGTAGGTTACAACAGTAGGGGTTGACCAACAACTCAAAAATAAAGAAAACAGAACATGTAGTCTATCATGTCAGAAAACCTTTAAGTGCCATTTCTATGCATTTAGCCACTGTAGCATGTGTCAAGCAGCCATATTGTATCCATGCCTGTTGCCAAAGCAATTGAAAGGATGATGTCCATGTTTTAGATGTAATTCAGAAACCCAATGAGCAGCATGCAGCTAACACAGCAAATGTGTAATATAATATACTTTGATCAGCACAAAACAAGCAACTTCAGGGAGAAATAAATGTATTTCTGTAAAATTTGCAATGCAAATGATTTTGTGCAGCTGAACATGTTTTTTTCTTCAAATAGGAACAGATTACTAACCATAGAAAGCTTGTAGTGTTCATTCAGCAGCTGTGAAAATGTAACATGCTCATATATTTTTTGAATGAACAATCGAAGAATAATTGAATGTGAAAATGTTCCCCTGGAAACAATATTATATTACAAAGTACTTGGAGAACGCATACCTCCGCCAATTCTGCGAAATCCTCTAAATGTGTCAGTGATAGAAAATGTTTGGATATTTGTAATCAAAATACACACAGAGATGGACAATAATGCTTATTAACAATAGCAGCCGCGATATTTGGGGAAAAGAAACCTACATCCAGTCTGGGAATACTACATTGTACGTTGTAATGAGTTAAGGCCATTTAAATTTGTCATGTTGCTGTATTGCCAACCATAGTCACAAACCGCTCTTTGTGTGTTTGTATCTATACAGAAAACAACAGTTTGGCATTTCCAGTCTTCGTTGAGTATCTGGTTCCGGTCCTATATGCTGTAAGGTGCCAGTCCAAGTCCATATTTTTGCTGGAGGACTTCACAGCTAAGGTGGGAAACCTATAGGAGGTTATTGGGAGGATCTTGTCCTCAATGAGCTTTTAGTAAACTCAGAATTGGTCAGGGTCTCAAAAAGTATTGAAAGTATTCAATTTTGTACAATTGTTTACGATATGTCTATTTGTCCGAAGAGGTTGTATGTGGTTCTATATACTATGACATTTCTTTTAAACATTTTTTTTATAATATTTTTATGACATACTCTCTGATGACTTGTTTTTATTACAGTATTATGACATTTTTATGACATAGTATAGTATGCTATAAAAAAGTCATAAACTCATGGTATGACATTTTTTCATGACATACTATATTATGACTTTTATGTCATACTATAATGCAACAAGTCCTTCAAACCATACAACGATGTAAGTTTCGACATACTATACTATGACTTTTTTCTGATTTTTTTCAACTTAATATACTATGACTTTTGTATGACTTTTTCGACATACTATACTATGACTTTTTTCTAACGTTTATTACATACTATACTATGACTTTTTTATGACTTTTTTTCAACATACTATATTATGACTTTTTTCCCCGACATACAATACTATGACTTTTTTGACGTACTATTCTGTCTTTTTAACGACTTTTTTCTGCTTACTATACTGTGAATTTTTAATAACATTTCATCACATACATGACTATTTTCGACCTACTATACTATGACTTTTTTTATGATTTTTCTGAAATACTATGAAATTTTTAGGACTTTTTTTTTGACATACTATACTATGATTTTTTTTTTGATTACTTTTTCGACGTACTATACTATGCCTTTTTGCAAAATACTCTACTATGACATTTTTCAAAAAGGCTTTCTTCATGCATTTTATTTGGACAGTAGAGGGAAGACATTCAGCAGGGTGTCCAGGCTGGAATCAACCCTGGCAGCTGTGATTAGAATTGAGCCTTAATGGTACACACCTTACCCATTGAGCTACTGGGGTGTTCAGTAAGACTTTTTTTGACATACTATACTATGACTTTTTTTTGACATACTATTCTGTCTTTTTTACGACTTTTTTCAACATACTATACTATGACTTTTTAATAACTTTTTATGACATACTATACTATGACTATTTGACATACTATACTATGACTTTTTATGATTTTTTTTTTTGTCATACTATACTATGATTTTTTATAGATTTTTTTCGACATACTATGACTTTTTTCGACATACTGTACTATGACTTTATGATTTTTTTTACGACATACTATACTAGGACATTTTTCAAAAAGGTTTTCTTCAGGCATTTTATTTGGTCAGAAACAGACATTCAGCAGGGTGTCCAGGGCTGGAATTGAACCTTAGTAGCTGTGATTGGAAGTGAGCCTTAATGGTACACACCATACCCATTGAGCTACTGGGGTTTATAAAACTTTTACAGTTTACTACACAATTACTTTTTATGACTTTTTTTCAACATACTATACTATGACTTTTTCCCCCGACATACTATACTATGACTTTTTTTTGACATACTATACTATGACTTTTTTCTGCATACTATATTGTGAATTTTTAATAACATTTCATCACATACATGACTATTTTCGACATACTATACTATGACTTTTTTTATGATTTTTCTGAAATACTATGACATTTTTAGGACTTTTTTTTTTTTTTTCGATGACTTTTTCGACGTACTATACTATGCCTTTTTTCAAAATACTATACTATGACATTTTTCAAAAAGGCTTTCTTCATGCATTTTATTTGGACAGTAGAGGGAAGACATTCAGCAGGGTGTCCAGGCTGGAATCAACCCTGGCAGCTGTGATTAGAATTGAATCTTAATGGTACACACCATACCCATTGAGCTACTGGGGTGTTCAGTAAGACTTTTTTTCTACATACTATACTATGACTTTTTTTTGACATACTATTCTGTCTTTTTTATGACTTTTTTCAACATACTATACTATGACTTTTTAATAACTTTTTATGACATACTATACTATGACTTTTTTATGATTTTTTTCGTCATACTATACTATGATTTTTTAAAGATTTTTTTTGACATACTATGACTTTTTTAAAATCTTTTTTCGACATACTATACTATGACTTTATGATTTTTTTTACGACATTTTTCAAAAAGGTTTTCTTCAGGCATTTTATTTGGTCAGAAACAGACATTCAGCAGGGTGTCCAGGGCTGGAATTGAACCTTGGTAGCTGTGATTGGAAGTGAGCCTTAATGGTATACACCATACCCATTGAGCTACTGGGGGGTTCAGTAAGACTTTTTTCGACATACTATACTATGACTTTTTTTTGACATACTATTCTGTCTTTTTTACGACTTTTTTCAACATACTGTACTATGACTTTTTAATAACTTTTTATGACATACTATACTATGACTTTTTTATGATTTTTTTCGTCATACTATACTATGATTTTTTTAAAGATTTTTTTTGACATACTATGACTTTTTTAAAATCTTTTTACGACATACTATACTAGGACATTTTTCAAAAAGGTTTTCTTCAGGCATTTTATTTGGTCAGAAACAGACATTCAGCAGGGTGTCCAGGGCTGGAATTGAACCTTGGTAGCTGTGATTGGAAGTGAGCCTTAATGGTACACACCATACACATTGAGCTACTGGGGTTTATAAAACTTTTACAGTTTACTACACAATTACTTCTTATGACTTTTTTTCAACATACTATACTATGACTTTTTTCCCCGACATACTATACTATGACTTTTTTCCCCGACATACTATACTATGACTTTTTTCTGCATACTATACTGTGAATTTTTAATAACCTTTCATCACATACATGACTATTTTCGACATACTATACTATGACTTTTTTTATGATTTTTCTGAAATACTATGAAATTTTTAGGACTTTTTTTTTTCGATGACTTTTTCGACGTACTATACTATGCCTTTTTTCAAAATACTATACTATGACATTTTTCAAAAAGACTTACTACACAATTACTTTTTAGTGATTTTTTTTGACATACTATAACTTTTTTATAATATTTTTAATATACTTTGCCTTTTTTAACAAACTATACTAAAACATTTTTCAAAAATGTTTTCTTCAGGCATTATATTTGAACAGGAAGACATTCAGCAGGGTGTCCAGGCTGGAATCGAACCCTGGCAGCTGTGATTAGAATTAAGCCATAATGGTACACACCCTACCCATTGGGGTGTCCAGTAAGGCTGTTTTCTACATACTCTGACTTTTTTCGACATACTATACAATAACTTTTTATGATTTCTTTTGACACACTATACTATGATTTTTTTTTGACATATTATACTATGACTTTTTTATATCTTTTCATGACATACTATAACAAAAGTAACTATTTTTTATGACTATTTTTACATACTATGACTTTTTTCTAAATACTATGCTATGACTTTTTCAAACATACTATATGCTGTGACTTTAATAAACTTTTTTTATGATTTTTTTTTTCGAAATACCATACTATGACTTTTTAATGTTTTTTTTTCGACATACTATACTATGACTTTTTTTTAAATACTATAACATGTTTATCTTTGACATTTTGATGTCTTTTTATGACATACTATACTCTGACATTTTTCATCATACTATGACTTTTTCAACCTATTATTCTATGACTTTTTTTTTTATAACTGACATAATATACTATGACTTTAATGATTTTTTTCGAAATACATTTTTATGACAAACTATGATTATAATGGCTCAAATGTCAATGAATGATAAAATCCATCACTCAATAGAAATTTAAATGAAGTTTATAAAAGGCACCCTTGATTGAAATTTTACAGAAGGCTTTGTAGACTACAAAAATAATCGACCATTAAAATTGGCAAACAACCTAAATAAACAAGGTTACATCTCTTGCCTTCTGTTGCATGTCCACCTTCATCATTTCACCCACAGGTGAACAATCACCTTCTTGGTGTCTTATGGATGTATCTTTATCAAGTGCTGGGGCTCTTGTATTGAGGCATTCAGTCCTTGTATAACTGGAGAGGGAGCTGTGTCTATATTTTCGACAATAAATCAAGCGCGTTCTGCACTGGGCTCCACTAAAGATCTGGTATAGTGACTTTAGGGCTCGACATCTGGCTTTTTGCTGATGATGCAGTTGTGCTTGCTTCTTTGAACCATGACCCTCAGAAAACACTGGGGCAGTTGCTTATTATCAAGTTTCTGGTAATCCAAAAAGTAAGAATAACCATGTTGTTAGACGTTCACTAAAATGGCAAAAAAAAAAAAAAGTTTAGCAAATTTAAAATAATATTGAAATGTGACATTCATATGTGAAGACAATGTAATTATAATAGTGGTGTAACTTTATTAATAACTGACATTTTCTACTTCCAAATATCTTGACATAATTAATACTTCATGGTGGCAAGATTAAAATAGAAATCAAAAGGCATTAAAAGAAAAAGCTGTTCAGTATTTCATAGACATGACACACTATGAACTTTTAAGACAGAATTTAAAGTGCAGTTCAAGTACAATACGGTTCATTTTTAATTTAAACAAAACAAACAAGTTTCAACAGAGCAAAACTTGTAATGTTATAAAATAGAGAAACCAAGTGACCTTTATCACAGATGTGAGTTATTAACACAAGAAAGCACAGTATAAGTAAAAGGTCTGGAAATGTTTGCCAATTCCTACTCTGAGGGGACATGTATTGTATTTTGTGTTGGCCAATATCACACAAATTATTTTTGCTTTAAGGGCCCTTCTTTCACAATTTAATTGGACTTAGTTGTAGAAACAAACACTACATACCCTCTTTCTATGTGGCTCACAAAGTTCACTATAAACAAAATGTTATCTGTTGACATCTTGCTTTTGGATAGGTTTCTAAAATAACAGAAAAGACTGTTACATCATGACAGAATTACTCACAGCCCCAGTAAAAGTTTACTGTGGTCCTTGGCATAAGAAATATACACGTACGGAAAAATTCAGAACCAAAGTAACAACCAATGGATGGAAAGAAACTTCAAAAAGACAGAAGCCCTTTGTGGTTGCCTACACTGCCTTATGGCCCTGCTCAATGGGCAAACCACACTGTTGTGTACTACATGGGGTTGATTAATGCAAACTTAAGCCCTATTCGCAGAGATACTAATTCACACAGGGCTAATATTACACACAACCTCTGTGTTTGGTGAAATGTGGTAGTAATTGTAACGGTGAAATTTTTACATGACAAATTACAGACATGGCAGATTTGCACGGGATTAAGCTCACAGACCATCTCTGCAATTATTACAAATTACTAGAGGTCCCCAGGTAATACTAGTCCTGTAAGAATAGGGCTAAAGACATACAAGTAACACATACATAAACATTCAGACAAACATCGACACCCAGACATGTTACAGTCTGTTTGCAAAAGGACACACAGGACAGTAACTGTTGGCAGGCACGGTTCACAGACAAAGACAGTCAGAGAGCTTTAGAGGGGCACATACTTTTGTTTGTCTCGTGAGTCCCTGCTTTTGGCGCGGTTGGTGCGGTTGGTGGCTGGGATAGAGTGGACAGAGGAGCTCTTTTTGCTGGAGGAATGGGATGAATGGGAAGAGTGGGAGAGGCTGGCTCGAGACTGGCCAGCGTTGTGGTCAAACTGCATCAGGCAGAATATCAGGTCTGAGGGCACCAGCTCAAACGCATATGGTGGATTGGTTATGACATACCTTGAGGAGGGAGGGAGGGAGGGAGAGAGAGAGAGAGCAGATGGGAGGCCAGTTCCAAATTTAGTAAAGGTTGAGAAAATTGTGGCTGTTTTGATTATCTAAATGCAAACTCACATAAGATCCATACTCACCGTTTGGTACATTGGCTTTGTGCGTTAAGATGTGCGTCTCGTAACCGATAGATGCCAAAGCACAACATGTTGTATGTTTTCAGGGCTTTACAAAACAGGTCACCATAACAACCACCATCCTGCAATACAGGGACAAAAAAAACTGTAGTACACAATTTGTATTTTAACAAAAGCAACACTTTAAAAATGAGTCCTGAACTGATAATTGTTTATCTGACAGATGGTAATTTAATTAGATTTAAACCATGTGTGCACTCTTTAGATAATCCTAAAAGCTTTGCCACACCAGCATTCAAAACAACAACAAATTCGCAATCAGTGGATACTCACTTTTTAAAATTGGATAACATATTATATATGGCTATGGTCATATTGTATGAATATAAAATGTAATGTTGCGCCAATACACTTATTTGAGGATGACTGGATTGGATCAAAATAATTTCAATGTCAAAGAACTCCCCTATTTTCACTGTAATTTATCTCAGCTCTTAATCACAGCTGTCACTGTTAGTCTGAATCCTTTCACTAAAACAGTCAAAGATGTGCTTAGCCCTTGGGTGACAAAGACCAGCCACTTACCCCGAGGTCGGCGAAGGGCCCGTCGTACAAGGCCAGCTGTGCCACACGACACCTGTCCCTGTTCGCCAGTGTCTGTGGCGTGCTGTAGCCGCCCCGTAACGCATTCTCCTCTGCCAGCAGCCCCTCCAGCTCCGGCGTTGCCCCGCCTGTTACCAACGTCCGGATCAAGGTGAGGATATTATCATTGAAGTATGTCTAAAGGAATGAAGGTAAGGAGGGGGTAAATCCTTCAGCAAACACCACCAAAGTCACAACTGAACCTTCTGAATGTGCCAGCCAACCCTGCTCTGTTTTGTCACATTGCTCTGCAGACTGAGTGAAAAGACAGGAGAATCCAATTGTTGCAGGTTACTCTCACTCCCATCAGAGAAAGACCCAGGAAGTACATGCACACAATAAATAGACAATTATTTGAATTATTTTTACAAAAGCCTGAAGATGCACTTTACTCAGTGAAGTTGCTGTTTTTGTAATTCCAACTAGTTACTGCTTTGTTGATTTTAACAAGGGCAAATGACTGCACCACAGTCTCTTGTCTCCCTGCTTGTGCAGCACAGTGACATCTCCCTTGGCTGCGGACAGCACTATTGACTAAGATGATGGATGAGGGCTGTCCATTAGGTAGCATTACCTTTGTCTACACTGGAGCGCACTTGAAGGCAGCTTTGTTCTAACCTCACTCAAACTGAAAGGCAGACAAGTGAAGCCATCATACCTAGTAGAAAATCCAGTCTTGTCAACTATTGTTTTAATGTGAGCAGAGTGCGTGTGTGTGTGTGTGTGTGTGTGTGTGTGTGTGTGTCAAACAGCTTTTTTTGCATATCACTGACAGATATTACAATATATCACTGCACAAAAACCTCTAGCATAAGATAATATAGTCTGTAACATTTCATTAATTCTGACTTACAGCACTCATTAAGGAATCCAGCACACTGACGGCGAAGGCTGTCCCACAAGCAAAAGGCTGAGTCAGGTATAACTCTGTGTCAGGGTCGTCATCATCATCTTGGTCCAGGAACTGAACGTTAGAGTCATTTACTATGGAGGTAAATATGTAAATTCCATCACTTATTTTAAATTCTTCATGTTCATTTTCTGCACCACAAACCAGATCTCATGGAATTATAATAATATATAATAATTATTACAAATTCTTGATTCACATGAAGTGGAGGACATAGTGGTTGTGCACAATCATCAGAAGCTGCAGATATGGACTGTATCAGAAATATGTGTGTGGTTTGACAAATTTTCCTTAATTCCTTCGTTCCGAATTTGGACAAAATTGTAGTCTCTTTTAAGCGACTGAAATGAAACTGTGTCTGGTATTTGTGTTCAGCCTTGTGGCCAACTTGCCTCTGCCACATTCCATATCCAGGCCATGCACACTCATGACACCATGCATACTGTCAAAGCTTCAGGCCTTGATTCAAAGTTCTCCTGAAGTCAGTATCAGAAATACCAATATGCCATTGTTTGTCTTGTAAATCCAAGTCAGAACTTCCAATTACTCGTACTTGCATGTCAAAACAAATGAAAGTATCTCATTGCCCCAGAACCTTCTTTGAAGATGTCTTTGAGCACAAAACACATGCAGTAGCTGGAAGAAAGTAATGATGTAAAATGTAGTTGGAAAACTGCTACTTCTGTGAGGACAGAAATAAATGTCAGTCACATCGACAGGGCTGAGATGAAAGAAGGGCACGGGCCAGAGAATGTGATCCGACAGAAGATGCTATGAAAACAGCCACAAGGTCTTCTTGGGGATCAAAGGCCTCGTAATTCTTAGAAAAATAAAAGGGAAAAAATTTGCTTTGAGATAAGGGGCCAAAAGAAGACAGGCAATTTCAACCAGAACCAAGGGTAAAATGTGCTCAAAGTGATGCCATGGGAATGGACTGAGCCTCTTGTGCAGCAAGAGAAATCAAAGAAAGCTGATATGGAGGCAGCAGCAGTTACAACACTGCAGTACAGGCACTTCTTACCCAGCTCAGTTATTATTTGTATGCTGGTCCCACTGCTTGTATCCTGACTGAATGAAATCACAGGCAGTTTTTTGCCTGGCTTTGCTAATGGTGCTAGACAAGTGTTGAGGAAAAACAGTTATTGGAGCATGTCAACAAGAGACAAAAAAAACACACCAAAACTCAACTTTTAGTACGGTTAATGTGTTGACAGCCTCTAATTGCAAAAATTGTGTTTTCAGATTTGTTTATGACAACTTAACTGAAAAAAACATGCAACAGTAGAGCTAAGCATATCAATCAGCTGACACAAAAATACAGCAGCAAGCATACCTAGTTCGGTTATGATGGGAATATTTGCTCCAGTTGTGACAGAAGTCTGCCTCACTAATCCATGGACTGGGCTGTTTTCAGGAGAGGATCTATCCATTCCTGGTGGTGTGAAGCCTAAATAGACACACATAACATAAGCACATCGGTTAATGCAACATTCAATACTTCATCAGAGGCTACAAACAGGCATAGCAGCAGAACTAATACACCAGGGCTATTTCATCCACTGCTAAAACATAAAGTTGTTGAGTGCTATGTTACCGTATTCTTGTCAAGGTCCAATATTAGTCTATACATAATAGATGTGACATACTGCTCATTTTGTTTCCCTTAGATTGTGTCTGCATGGAGACGGAAACCTTTTACACACAAACACACAAAAAGCATGTACAGTATGGAGCCATGAAATAGAAAATAAGTGACGCAAGATTGAATTCAAATTGACTTGACATTCCTTGCTTTCCTCAAACTGGCAAGTAAGCACATTAAATCAGTGATGTTGTATGTATTATACATAGGCCGTGTTTTGACATCCATCACTTGCTGCTGACTAAGGCAAATGTGAGGTCATACATGTATTAGAGAAATAATGAAATTGGCAGGGATTCTTTTTCTCTCTTCTCAGGTCAAAAGGTTTCTAAAAGCATTTCTTTCAATGCCAGAGAATGACCAATATGAAAGGCCATCTCAAGCTTACAGAGTGCTTCAGTTGCTGTTTTGAAAGCTGTAACATGCAATATTTATAAATTATACACATTACATTTTTTTTACAAAGTAGTCCCATATACTGGAAAAAATAAAATAAAATGTGTAAGCCAGGTAAGGCCTTTGTGCCAACGCTGTGCTTGTTGCCACCTATTATGTTTGTAAAGAAACCAGTTGTTCCAGTAACCTGAGGAATAGTCAGTAGGGTTTACTGTCAAACGCAGTGACACCAGGTCAGCCACACACCACCCAGTGAGGGATATTCTCTGTGCCAGGCCTCTGTCCCTTCCAGGCAGTGCAATGAACTATGATAGGGCGCTCCTTACCTTGGGAATTAGCCTGCAAGACCCCGATGCTGTCGTCAAACAGCATGGATTTGATGTTGAGTGACGCCAAGATGCATTCTTTGTCCTGCAGTGATGCATCGTCAATATTGTTCTGATTGGCTGACAGAATGACACACATGTCACAGAGGTTGATGTTGACAGCCCTCAGATCTGCCCGGCTCAACGGTGTGCCCTTTGAGAGGAAGTGAAGGAGAGAATTTGTTATCTCACCTATATGATACAAGAGGTAAATGTAGCAACTTTTAAATTGCAGTTTTTATCCTTGAGCCTCATGTCAACCCTGTCTCCTACAAAACACTTTAATACACTACTAAATTACTTTGCCGTATATGTTCTGGAGGAAATTTAATGGAAACTTAAAGTGTTTTCCAATCCAGAAGTGTGACGCTGAACAAAAGCTATAAAGGAAATTAAGGTGTCCAATAGCTTATACACATCTTATACACATCATTATACACATCATACATACACATAGGCACACAGACACATGCACACATACATACTACGGTGTGGAAAAAGTTTGGAAAAAATGCAGAAAGGTGCAATGGTATCATAATACAATCAGTCCAGGGTAGTTTATGATCACAGGTATTTACATCCTGCATCCAACATGTTTAGGCTATTAAAACAACTGGTTAAGGAAAGATCTCGGTTTTGGTTAAATATTGAAAAAGTTGTCCTGTCTTCAAGTCAACCGTTAGTTTTTAAAAATATTAAGCCCAAACCATAATCTTTTCCTAACCTTAACCAAGTGCTTTAACTTGCTTAAGCATAATCATAAAATGCAAAAAATGTATGGCACTCAATCCAATAGTTGTTGAGATATTTCACTCAGAAACAGAAATGTCAACTCATGGTGGCACTAGAGAAAAAGTCATACGGATACATTTTTGGGTACCATGAATGTCTGTACAAAAATTCATGGCAATGAATAGTAGTAGTTAAGATATTTCAGTCCAGACCAAAGTGGTGGACGTTTTGCTACAAAACCTATTTGCCAAAGCAAATTACAATAGTTGCATATGAAAGTCCTTTTAGGAGACATGATTGTTTATTTAGTTGAACCTGACAGTAGATGAATACTTGAAACTGGTGGTTACGGTGATACTTACAGGTAAAATGGAGACCTTTGGAAAATTGTGAAGAGTCTCCCACTCCCGCTTAAGATACTCAAGTGAGCCAACAAACACGATGTGCTTCAGCTCATGGTAGTGAAAGTTGCTTGCTCTCAGAGGCATGACAAAGTTTCGGAGACCAATCAACGCCGATTTCACATCTCCAAATATACACACGACCACGTGGCCGCTCAGAACAGTCATGGCTGCCTCGCTCCGGGTCTGAGAAAGAAAGAAAGAAAGAACAAGGTGTGTTTTTTTTCTAAATTATGTTTATGACAAAGGTGGCTGAACTGGCTTCTCTAGCACATGTTAGTGCTTTCTCTTCTCTCAGTTGCCTATTCACCCAGTAAAAATATATCATGCAGTTCATGACTGCAATAGACTATGAAAGTGATTTGAAAAATGGCATATGTATTAGTACAAGAAATGTTCTAGGTACAGGGACCCCATATAGCAAATGACATGTCAAACACCTCATTACAGAGTGTTTAAGTGCCCTGTCAACCTCTGATGGTGCTTTGTGACATGACACATCTGTCAGCGGGGAGAAGAGTGTCAGGGACAAATGACGTGTACCGAGTAAAAGAGCAGAACCCACCAAGATGACCTTTTCGATGTCTTTGGATGGGCACCAGTGAAACATCCCTGTGGAGTCATATTTCTTTACATTGTCGTCCATGCTCTCAATCTGCTCGTTCCCTGGGATGAGGAGCGGATCATGTCTAAAACAACCAAAAAGACGGGGAGGGAGGGAATGAAAGAATATCGTCAGACACTGTAAATGTAGATTTAATTAACTAGTTATTGGCATTTGACTAATAAAGCTATATTATAACATGATTAACCTGAGAATATAGTTCATAGGCAGATGTACATGTTTTACAGCACCTTTCAAAACAAAATGGTGTACTACGTGGGTAAATTAAGATTAAAAAGAGATCGCAAGTTATGATAATGGAACGAGTAAAATCAGTCAATTAAAAGTGCAAAAATGAAATGCAATAAATTGTGATAAGGAAATTAAAATACTGCGCAAAATAGACGTTTTTAATTGTCAAAAACATTCATGAATATACCATCAGAATATTTAGCGATCTTCAAACAAATAAAAAGTAGCTTTTTTCCCCTCTTTGCTCATTCCTGTCAGGGGCCATCTGCAGAAATGCCAACAAAACTGCCATGTCATCAAGCAGAGTGACATCAGCAGCGGCAGCCAGGCAGAAGGAGATGGCAGCAACACACTGCGTTGACTGGCATGAGCACGGAGATGCAATTACGCCCCCTTACTGCATACAGCTTTTGACTTAGTGTGCTGCGTGGTAAAAGCTTTAACAGACCAGACTTTAAATATTTCAGCAATTTGCCCAATCATATTTGCTGTTCGAAGTGAAGGGTATTAATGTTTAAACAGAGCATCAGAACTACATAAACTAATTTCCCTAAGCGCAGTGGTGAGGTTCATCCTACCCAACACTGACCACTAAAGTGGTCTCCCGACATGAGTACCTGCTGTTGTACCAACGCTTGTTCAGTGTGATATGAGCTTTTGACAGAGCTCCTAGAGATATATTAAAATATAAGATACTCTTATGTTCACCTGTCCCCTATCTCGAGCCCCTCCCCCCTCCAAAAAATAAATAAATAGAAAAGCATAAAAACATACAATAACATACAAATTAAATTAATTTGCAAAAGAAAAAATATAAAAAATATCTATAGCTTCCTCCTAACAGAAATAATGCATGTTCATACCCAAAATCAGGAGCTAGGCTATAGTTTTAAGTTACTCTAGTAATCGTCAAAAATTATGCTTCCATTTTTCAACATGCTGTATATGAGGCTATTTTCTTGAGCCATACCATACATTTACATTTTTATTTGACACATTTAAATGTACCCAGTTTCTAGCTAAAAAATTTAGTTTGTTGCTGTTTTAAAGTATTATAGTTCCTGCAATTCTATTGTAACCAATTTAATGCGCTTCCCATATATCCATTTTCTAAAACATCTATCATTGTTCAGAGTTGTAGCGGATCCCAGTATGCATTATGAGACAGGTCCCCAGTGCACCCCAGTGTCACATACAGTAGGCAGACAAACACATTCTGTACATTCACACATTTACAACTACAGGTAATAAGGACTATTCGATACAGCTGAAATCATCCGATCGATATATTGTGTATGTATGCAAAATCACACAAAATAATGTGACATTCAATGCAATGCAAACTCTTCGTACATAAAACAGAAATTGATAACATTTCATATTAGTTATAGGTTTTAATTTCAATTTTGTAATTACGTTTGCTTGGAATACTTAATTTGGACATTATTTTGTATAATGATAACACAATACAATCACATCTTTCCAATATGATTCCACTGAAGGTCGATGTACTATAATATTGAATTATTATTTCCAATTCGCCCACACTGCATGTTTTTGGACTGTCGGAGAAAACCCACACAGACTAAAGAGACTATAGAAACTGGATAAAGAAAAGCCCTAACCAGCCAATGCGGTCGAACACTATCAGCTACAATGGCAACAGCACTAACCACGGAGGCCAAGTGCTGCCCAACACAAGTCAGATTCAGATCAGAGTTAAAGATGTTATCTTCTGAAACTCAGACAGAGGCCTTCTGTCTGTGTCTAAAACCTTTTAAATACTTCAAGTCCCCTCCCCCTATGAAGAGCATCTCTTTAATCCATGTAAGTACTCTAAAAGAATGCTACTTTAAGTAACATGTTAAGTATGCATGAAAGTGTCAGCTGAAACAACCATCCCTCGGGCTGCAACAGACTGAAGCCAAAAAAGCCCGCCTTGGGCTTATATACCCCTAGGCAAGACCTGGATGTCCTTTCAAGAATGGAAGTAGCTGGAGAAGAAAATGTCTTTTCTGCCACTTTCTACGTTTCTAGAATCACATTTGTCAAAGCAATTCTAATTTGAAAGAAAACTGTGTGTGCACAATAAATTGTGTGGGTGAAACTATAAAAAAAATATTTTAAAAGTCCAAAACATAAAAGTGGGAGAAATCACCTAGTTTCTGTATAGCAATATTGAGACACTGACACCTTAAATGCTATTTCCATGTAGAAATGCAGCCAAGACTTTATGACTCTATTATCATTGATTCATTTGTTGATTTTGTTTGTATTTATTTTTTCATACAGTTAATCAGTTTATATTATGATTAATAGTCTATAAAATTTGTAAAAATATCTCACAGCTCAAGGTGGCATCTTCAAATTGCTGTCCAAAACCCAAACATATTCAATTAAGAAATAAAGCAGCTTGATAAATGATGCTATTTCAACAAATCCCCAGTAAATAAACAAATCGATAAATGCAGCACTATTTATCCATGACAATCATCTTCCATAACTTGTGTGCTCTACATACTCGTTTCTGCTCGAGTCTGAAATGCAAGTTCTAATAAGAATGAAAGCATTTAGTGGTTTTACACCCCGGCTAAATATTTCATCAGAAGTCGAATGTTTCACCGCTCACTCAGTGGAGCTGCTGTCACTTCAGTTCGTCCTTGTGGAAGATGACTGGTGAGGCAGAGCTCTGCCAGGATAGCTATCGCTCACTGTCAGCCATGACGGCCTGTCACTCTCCTGCACTGCCAATTGCCTCAGCAGTCCTGCAGCAAACATGACGTGCATGTCACGGCACGGTCCGATGTGACCGAAAGCGTTGTGACATCCCACAATTAGATGTGTCTTATGACCCATCAAGGAGCCTGTGGAAATGGTGTTAATTTCAGTGAGGTCGTCATTGCTAAGTTCCAGACAGGATGTGTTAGTTAGCGGATACATTTGGAAACAAGAGACAGTTCTGCTTCCATGGCTGATCACTTCCTTATTTTGTGCAGTTCTTTTTATTACACAGAGCAGAGGCGTCTGCGAGTGTCTTTTCTGTAAGCGTACTTCTAAACATTCAAAATGATCAGCAGCATAATTCACTACTTTAGTGGTAAGATGACATGTTTGAGAAGACTTCACACGTCGTGACCGCAAAACATAAAGCCAGGTGTCTTCTAGAGGAGCGTAATGACAGCTGAGAAAGACACAAAGTAGAAGCTGAACATGTATATTATGTAAATTTTCTATTTCAGCATCACTGCACTAGCTGACTGTAACACTGCACAAGTAGTGAGGGCAGGCAACGTCTTTGAAAATCCTCCCCATCATGCAAACTGACAAAGACTTGCTCTTCAAAACCCACAACCAATCTGCTGATCATTACTTATTTACAAAGGCCTTGAGACCGCAGGTCCTGTAAAAACACATTTGATATATTATACACCCAGATGTTTTTTTCTCGGCTTGTTGCAATGAAGTATCCCTAAGGCTACTGCAGCAAATCCCTCTCCAGCGTGTAGGAAGCAGACACACTAGATGAAATAACACATCCACCTGTACCGTATGGTGTGTTAGCATGGCAAGTAGATGGATTGGTTTGGTAGGCTGATATTTAGCTGATGGCTATAGCATAAGAAATGCCTGGTTTTGTTTCCCAAGAGTCTAGAAATCACCGGGAGCCATTCACCACTTTGAACCAAATCTAAAATCTAACAAGGGCAAACGGCCACCTGAAAAAACAGAGGCCATAGATCAAAAGGAAAATGTTAAATTATGCAAATAAACACTCCTTTTATATACAATACCAAGCCACTTTTATGACTAATGTACTATGTATCTGATCTATATTTCATAGCATCAAACAATACAGACATTTGTGGATTTAATTTCCAAATGTCAAATGAATAGCAGCCATATTAGCAATGGGAACATAAAGTCATCTGTCTTAATTCAATTTCATCTGTACAATTCCACTTTGTATACATCAGGCTGCAGGACTTCCCTGTTGCCTTGCTTCCTTGTAACACTGCACTTAATGACAATAACTATTACTATTATCATCCCTGTAATGGCTTCTTGTTGAATAACAGTGTTATCTCCAGTCAAAATCAATAAGCGGCGATTTAATTTTAAGGGACAAGATAAAAGCAAGGTAGCATTAGAATTCACCTTTCATTGTGATGATACATATCATCTGTGGCCTTACGTGCTGAAAACAGCTCAGAGGGATCCAACAATAGATGAATAGCCTTGGGCTATCTATCCTTTAGAGCCTCTCTGACTAGCTGGCGCTGTCATTAGTGCCAGGCTTGTTTAAGAGCTGCAGTTGGTGGCAGTCACTTAAAACATTGTGGCATAGGGCCATTCTGAAAGTCAGACTTGTTTGCCATGAAAGGAAGGAGTACACAAACATTTTATGTAGGATGTTTTCTCATGATATATTTTTTTTGATATTTGATTGTTAAAAAAAAATAATCATAGAAACAATATGTCAGCAGGTATTGGTTTGTGACCATGTGCAATATAAAAAGAATTGCTCAAAGTGTGATGAACCCACAGAGAATTGTCACCTAAATCTGCATCTTTCAGCTCATTGTTTTGTTTTTACGCCCCGCAACTTCACTGTTTTGGTTCACCCTCCGCGCTCTCATTGACCTCGTTTCCAGCCACAGAAGGCAGAAGTCTGATAAACCGAGTGTACGTTACCTGCGCAGCACCAAACGACAGACAAAGTTAGCAACTATCTGCTGAACATAATGAAGCTAAAGATATTATTCTCAGGAATTGGAGAGACCAAAAGCAGAGCTAAAAAGAGAATGAATATTGGACTTACATTTGTTGGGGGAAGAGAGACACGACTCTAAACATTTACAAAGTTGCTCCGTTTGTGGTAAATGTACATACAAACAACTGTTTGTTAACACATTTGGTTATTAAAGAATTTTAATAAAATGTACTGAGTGGTTCATTTACCAGTTAAATAATAAACTTAATAAACACATTTTGAAAATAAATGTATATTAACTCAACACACAAAAACAAAGCAGAAATGTCAGCATTGTTGTCCTACCTCATTATCTTGGGTGAGGAGTTTGGAGAATTTCTCATGCCTCCGTTACGTTGCTTTTTTTTAGGAGACAACGCCGACTGTTGGTCCTCTTCAACTGCAACCAAAGGCAATGGTATGAGGGAGCACTTTTTTTGAAGACACTCAAATATACATAAATCAGTGACAGCAAAAGAACACAGCACAATTTGAGGTCAGTGAATTCAAAGAGATATTACGGGTACAGAGACACAGTGGAAAGGGTGATGGGTGAACAAGATGGGAGTGGACAGTACACTAACTTGTGTGCAACGATCAACAGTTCAATGTTTGCATGATGACGAGAGCATACATTAGCACTTAATTTTCATGATTGTGTATGAAGATGAAAACATGCAATAGTGCCATCATCAACCATCATGCCAATCGCTAAAGTCTAATCTGTGAGGTTTTATTTACCATAAACACTAATCCAGAGAACTGCTGTAATCCAGATAATGTAGCATCACACATATCTCAAAGAGTATTAGGATACTTTATTTTTTTCAATCCTTTGTCAGTACAAATTTCCTCAAACTTGGATTTGGATAGCTCCTCTTTCGGCCATGCTAATCATTCACATTCTGATTTAACTAAAGTAATAACTTATAACGTCATGCATTCGGCATTATAAATAAGGCTTATTTATAATAATGCTCTTGTGCCAATAATAGTACAGCTGAGATGCCCCTTGGACATCGTCTTTATCACTACCCGAAACATAGGGTACGAATTACAAAGTTTTACCCTTGAGTAAAGTATTCAGGCAAATATTTTTACAAGCTAATATTACAGCTGAAGAAAACACATCTACTCTGTGGCAGTCGCTGGTAAAATAAACAAGCCGCAAGAAAAGTGTCTTTGCTAATCGCATTTTAACAGCCGTCGTTAAGTGGGAATAGCTTGTCATGGAAAATACGATTGAGTATCTTTTAATGATAGTTTGAGCCATCAACAACAAAAAAACTAAAAGAGGTTGATCCTGCTCCTCTGCAGATGAACACAGGATTTCAAGCACTGCTAGCATGTCTAAGAGTGACACTGTAATGGAAAATGTTGAGTTACGAGGGGCTTCCAGTGGAGAGGGATGCTCCAGCACACTGGCCCTTCACATCTTGCTTGGCCTGTTCAATATTTAATGTTTCACAGCTGACAGCTGCACACAGTGGGTCATTAGTAAGGAATGCTACACATGCAACCACTCTAGCCTGGCAAGCACATGCTTTGGTTGTGCTGTTGTTGAGTAGAGGCCTGCCAAACACGCCAAGGAGAGGGGGGGGGAGGTGGCCCTTACAGTGCCTGTGACTGAGCGTGGCGTTATTGGAGTGACTGGGGTGGTATCTGCATTTCACCGGAAGACTACGTGCCCGGTGGAGCCGGCTGGCCTCTTCTGCAACCCCTGGTAGCCAACCCACTTGGCCCAAGTCCCTAGAGCCCATGAAGCTCAGTCTCAGAGCAGAGGGCTCAGCAGGGGGCAGCAGGCTTCCCTTGCGGTTGTTTACCAGCGGGACCGACACAACAGTGACTCCGCTACGGGGCCCCCAACAGACCTCGCTGGCTGAGTTGTGGTTCAGTTTAGCTGACTTGAATTGATAAATTAATGACTGGATTATGGGACCGCTGTTTACTGCTAAATGAAAAGGAGTCACAATCAGAATCTGTACAATGCAAAGTTAATAGATGATTTTATTTTTATTAAAAGGGTCAATTCACCAAAGAACCCCCCTCCCCCCCCCTTACTTCTAGTTGTATCTAGTACGTTGATTGCTTTGATTTTATGAGTAGAGGCGTGAGTTTGTGGTCTGAGATGTGTGACTCCAACTCAATACACAGCAGGTGAATAAAATGTTGTCTGGGTACACACAACATTGAAACATTACATTTGAATAATACTCAGGCCTCACAGTCAGCGGTTTTAATTGGAACTACTTTCTACTGAAGAAATGGTCACTATGAAAACCCTTCACAGTATATTCTGTAGATTATCCAGAGTAACTAGGACATTGTTTTTGCAAAGACATGTTTCTTTTTGTTACGAGCACCACATACAGAACTTAATTCACCTCCATTGTGTTGGGTAGATAAAAGGCATAAATCTCAGGAACAGATATTTCAAAGCGTGGGTGCATAAAACTGAATACAATCTGCATGACTAGATACCAGAAGGGGGAAGTCATAAAATGCTTGCTTTGTGATTAGGGTGAACAAACCCTTTAATTCTTCGCATTAACCACAAGATAGGATTTGATTTAACCTGACTTCAATAAGACCTGCAGTGTGTATGTTAATAAAACATCTTGTGACTCTTATCATAATTAAAGCATAATCACTGGTTTTTGGGGGTAACTCTTTCTGGCACAAGAATGCTAATAACTGAATAATTAAAAAACCTCATTTTTATTAAACACCACTTAACCATTTCGTATATAGCCACCAATGAAATGTTGGATTTGACATTTACTTTGATATTTATAATAAACATGAATTAATAAATATGCTTTCACGTGTTCCAGTGATTGTTATGCCATAAGAACAAGGAGGTGACAACGTGAATTAACAACCACTAGCTTCTGTGTGCATTTTATGCCTACTGAGAGAGGAATGAATTCAGTATCCACCCAGCTATTTGAGTGTGAAAGCTTACAGCTCCACTGGTGTTCTAGTCGAGGTAAAACTGGTATGATAACATGATAAAATAGGAAACAAGGAAGCAGAGGAAAAGTGTTCCCCTTACTCTAAAAAATGGCCAGGAGCTAAAACTGGAGAATAGAGATGATTATTTCAACAGTCAGCTGTCTAGCAGATTATCCTCCCTACTCCAGACCTCCACTATTCATCTGCCCCATGTCAAACATACACAGCAATTCCCCAGGACAACACGTTGTGGCAGATTTGCTACCTATCACAGATCCTGTTGAAGTCAACGGCCCACATGGTTCACACTCCTCTAATGGCTGGATGAGAACTGAGGAAATATTAGACTAACCCTTAAGTGTTTTTATTCCTCCTGTCTGTTCTCCAACATGATGCTCCATTATAAATGATTGCACACATTTACTAAAAAAAATTTTTGTATTTTAAGTTGTACACCGAATGTATTCATCCCCACCCACAGTGAAGCAGGAGCACCATCTACTGCTGAGCTGTAACTGATACCCAACACAAACCACTCAGAGACAATTTCCTAATGCTTTGCATATAAAATATAATGATGGATGATGATGATAGACTAGACATAGCAATGAGCAGCAAACAGTGAAATACAGGTAGTTAGAGACAGTTCAACTGGTGATAACTGAGAATGCACAGGTGGAAGGGTTAGAAACAAAAGAGAATGGAAATAAAAACTTACTTGATTTGATATATCCATTATAGCTATTTTTAGCTGAGAAAAATGCAGAGACAGATGAGAGGTTACAGGGAAGAACAGGTTGTAATGAAAGCAAATTATAAATGACAACTGAAGGCTCTTTAAGGCACGGTAAAACAGAGGGATGCCTTGAAGACAACATGGACAAAGCAATGAGAAATAAAACACGGGGCAGTTGGGAATAAGATTTTTTCATCAATGTGGTCAGCGAGCTTAAATAGTGGATTACTGTCGATGTTTGTAAGTGGCCACCTGCTGAGTAAGTTGTGTTTGAGGGGGTACAGTTAGCACTGATTTGGTGATTTGCAAGTCAAAAGACATTTAGATGTTGAAGATAAATTTGGTTTAAAAAAATAAAAGTTTTTTTAAACCAAAGATTTTATTCTCAGTTAACGATTAATTGTTTGGTCTATAAAATGTCAGTGAATAGTACATCAAAAAATGCTACAATTTCCTAGAGCCCAAGCTGATGTTTGTTTTGTATGAACCACAATTGAAACTCACAAAATTATTGATTTACTTCCATATAAGACAATGGAAAACAGTTAATCATCACAATTTAGAAGCTGAAACTATGTTTTGTACTTGAAAACCGAATCGATTATCAAAATATTGGCAGATTCTATTGATTGACTATAACGTTTTAGCAGCATTAAATTACTATATTTCAATGAGATGCAGGTCTATAGTACAGCCCACATTGAAATATAATAACCAAATTTAGCCTGTTTTTAACTTGGATGTCGAGATGTTTTATGACATGAAAAATGCTTAAAATGCAGACCTGCATTAACATTTAGGCGGTAGGTATGTGTGTAACAAGACTTAAAATATGTGACTGTATGTGGTCTATAGTATTGTTTATTTTTTCTCCTCTTTCCCAAAAGTTGTTTCCCATTCCTCTGCACTGCTTGACACAACCTGCGTGGATGCATGGAACTTTCTGTGAGTCACTTTTTGGAGCCATGAGTCCCACACATGCTCATTAGTACCTTATTTCAACCCCTTGCTTACAATAAAGGTCATGCATTGAGCTTAAGGCAGGACAGTGACAGCAATGTTCAAACAGGGACCTTGCTGGTCCTGGCATCTGTCGCCTGCAATTGGAGGGCGCGAGCAGAGTCACAGGACTAACAGGCTAGCATCTGTCCCACAACGAGAGAGGAGGAGAGGGGCGGGGGCACTCAGCTGCCTGGTGGTTAGGAACTGTCAGGCTGAGTTTCATGACAACCGGTAGCACTCCAAAAATGAAAATGCAAACATAATTTCCATGTCAGGCCGTATAAGGCCTCGCTGCGTGCGTCTCCCGCACCGTGTCGACAGCAACTCTGGAGCTCGGCTCGAGCTCGGCTAGCCAGGCGATGCTTACAGCACACAACCATGGAAGACATGTTGAGGGGTGGAAACGCCCAGAGACGTTCAACTATACACAGAATGGTCTTTGATCAAGAGACGTTCACTAAAACAGTATGACAGTCTGCAATGTTTTCCAGCAAATTGTATCAACGCTCTGCAAACTCAGACACATTCTTCATGCCTTCTGCGATACATCAGTACAATTTAACATGCCCTCTACACTTGAGTTAAGAATTTATATGCAACTCAATTCAGTTCAGGTCGATTTACTGAAATCCAACAAGATCCAGCACTGTTCTACTGTCTTTTATTCCTATTGCAAACCAATACAATCCAGTTCTATTCCATTGTATTCCCTTCATAGTATTGTTCAATTCTCCATTGCCGATAAACGGGGCCCTGGTTTGTGTACTGAATATGTTTTTGAGATTTTACCCTCAGTGGTTGTCCAAGCTTTTGATCTTAATTTAGTAAAACCAGTACATTAACCTCAATATGTAAAGCTACCCTCAGAAAATCCCTTTAGGCACTCTCTAAACCGCATTGTCTTTTTATATTTAAATTAACTGTCAGTGGCGTTTATACATTCAAATTTCTGGAGGGTAAAGTTGTGAAATTTTTGGATTAAATGGATGTTATTTGGGTTTTTCCTTTAAAAGATGAAGTTACGCTGTCCAGTGACATCATTAGAGCCCTTGTACACTCCTATCAAAACAAATAATTTGAAGAAATGCATGCAAATTCTCTGCCAGGGTTCCCAAGTTTGAGTGTGCAACGAGATTTGTGGCAGGGATGCACAGCTGTACATTTTTTATGGCTTCGGCTTTAATGTCTTGTGAACACGTTGGCGAGGTCACTGGAGGGGTAAAAACTATCTTTCAGGGGAAAATTAGTTTTCACACTCTGTAAGACTTTTGTATTAGTGACCGTTGAGTTAAGTTAAACTACAGGTCCATTTGAATTCACATTCTCTGACAAAACACCAGCAAAACAGCACACTGGCATGCTTCACAACAGCTAAAAGTCACCTCCAAAAGTAGCAACACAGGGGGAAGAAAACGAGCAGACTGAAAATCATAAAGCTAAAACACTAAAGCAACATCTATATCTATGACAGTGACGACGCAGCTGCTAGAGCTAAACAGCACACAAGCTGAAGACACACTGCACGGTTAACAGTGCATGTTACAAACACTGAAGAGCACATGTCATGGTGACAACTTACAGGCACGTAAAGTGGCTGAGCAATCATTAACAGAGACAGCAGAGAGTGGGATGTCGCGTTGAGGGGAGTCCATGTTACAACGCACATTAACTGGCATGCAAGAGCAGTCCCGCTCTGAGCGGCCGCAATCAAAACAACATGCCAGTCTCATTTTCTTGTAGGCAGCCCTCTTGGCTACGGTCACGGGTTCAGACGAGAGGAGAGGAAGAGCAGGTTAATGTAGAGGGTCGTTCTGGAGGAAGAGTGGACAAAGGCAAGACAGGGCACAGAGGAAGGCTGCTGCTGGGATGCACAAGGTAAACTTTGTCTTGACAGGGTGCAAATGTCACATTTGGAATTTTGAAATTTGCCCACTATGTGTTTTTTCAGTTTGGGTCTTTCCTGGGAGGAGTAGGGGAAATATCTTGAGGTCATAAAGGCACATAGTGTGGGGGATAACATTTTGACATGAGGGTGGGGGGGAGGGAGGAAGGGCAGGTTATGATTTTTTTTTTAGCAGCAGAAGAGACAATAATTCCAACGAGTTCCCTCTTGACTCTCTGACTTCACCCCTAACAGCCCTTACCTCAACGTCACTGATACAACCTTATGCCCACTATGTGTTAAGCATGTGTTCTAAGTTTTAAAATCTTAAATAAGTATACTGGTTTCTAAATCAAGCAGAGAATTTAAACTGACAGACATTTATCCAACTAAAGGTCAAAGTAAATGTGACAATGTTTTCTGCAGATAGATCTGTAAGTGCATCCAGAAAAGACAAAAATAAAAACAACAAGTAACTGTGCAGTCATCTTAGTGAATTACATCGTTTTGGGGTATATGTCAAATGATTTATTCCTTTTATCAAAACCGTTAAAATTGAGAATTGTTCATCACTTCTTCATCCTGGTGGCTTTTAGCTCTGCTCATCTTTCAGGGATGTTGCGTTTGTCAAAGGACTGTGGGGACATCTGATGGTGATGTGGAGTAGTACTACCTCAAGCAGGCATGACAGAATTGTTGATGCTCTGTTAATATTTTGGGGGATGCTGCAATAACTAAATAAAATTGTACTTTAGGCATTGCATTCTCAGCTGTTTATCCTGGTCTCTGAACCCTGGTTCTTTCAAAAATTGCAATTCTTTTCTTATAATGATAAGATTTGGGTTTGTTTTTAATTTTTTTGGAATGTTTCTCTAAATTTGAAAGTGACATGCACATGACAACTGGGGGGATCCTGGCAGCATCAACCATTGTACATGCAACATTTAAAATACATTCAAACGGTTTGCTTCAATCGGGAGGTAGCAGGCTGTGTTTTCGGAAGGAAAATTAATCCACATTACTCACAATATATCACTATAAAGTGATTTTGTTAAGGCAAGTATGTCAAATTCCCAAGCAGCAGGAAGAGAATACATGTTAAGATTAGGTGTTAGCTGTAGAAGTTAAGACAACACAAACTATATTAAATCAAAGAGAAAGAGCAACATAGTTTTAAAGTCTAGAAACAAGCAATCCATCCAGGTACCTGTGATGTTAAAAGTCTTTCTTAATGCCTGTTAACATCACAAAGTTATCAATGAACTCAAACAGCGCAGACAGCTATTATACTAAAGAAGACATAGCAAACATTCAGAGGCAAAAAGGCAAAATGCACATTTAGAATGTATTCACAGGTGGTTTGAGGGGAGGTTATAGCTTGATTTCTCACTTCTCTGTGTGTATCTATAATAGGTAGGACTAACATCGAAAAGAGAATATGCAAAATAATAATCTCTATCCTCTGACCCTGAGCAACCACAAAGAAAGAATATAAAGAATACTTAAAGAATCAGTTTACCCAAATCACACAAAAGCAGATTTCAGAGAAGAAAAACCTCAGCACATAAAACAAAAACTATCTGTAGAAATAGATACCAAAACTGTGTTTTGTAATTTGGGTAAACTGACTAATTAATAAGGGCACGTTTTATGTTATACAGAGGCCCAAACGTGTAGTTTTACCAGGGATACTGTGCACCTGTTTGTTTTGGCTGCAGAAAGAAATACGATGACCTTTCTTCGTGCGCAAGTTACAAGAAAGTGAATAATTAATGTAAGAACTAATTAGTTTGGACACATGGCTATGTAGGTTGTGTAAATACGCCATCACAGTGCTAGATTGATACTAACTCAGTGCTGTGAAGAAATGTCACTGAAGTCAAACAAACTTTTATATGCATTCACTTACATTTCTTGCATCCACATTTCTTTATCCTTTTGGGATCACTAATGTCATCATGGCAGGCTTTACAGTAAAACAGCGCCCTGTGGAATAGAAACAAGAATTCCAAGTAAGTTGATGTCCAACATGCTGAAATAAAGTGTTTACAGACATTGTACTTTCACTACGCTGCAACAAGTTGTTTTAGTTTGCATGTAATCACTCTGGAACAGAAACTTTTATTAGTATTTGATGCTTACAGAAATACTGTTAAAATAAAGGCACATATATGCATTTCATAAGAAAGAATCAGATTGATTAATCATTTCTATTCCCTGGTTTTCAAAAACAAGTCAGGCAAGAATTTTAGGCATGTATCAAAAGTAAAACATGTTAAGCTATCTAGCATGTTGCAAGCACTGGCCTAACCCACCAAATTAACCAAACAAGCCTCCCCGGCTACTTCATCCTAGCAAGCAACAAAACATTCTGAAGCAGGCAGGAAAGATTGTGGCAGATTCTCCCCCTCTCATTTTTTGAGCTTTTCCCTTTATTTTGAAAGTAGATAGACATGAAAGGGGGGGAGAGATGGGGGATGACACGCAGCGAAGGGCAGCAGGTTGGAATCAAACCCTGTGCCGCTGCAGGACTGAGCCAACATGGGGCGAACACTCTTACTGGGTGAGCTAGAGGTCGCCCCAATTGTTTATTTCCTTTTAATATGTTTATGTATGCACCATCCACCAAGGCAAATTCCTTTAAGTGTTGCTTACTTGGCAATGAATAATTTTCTGATTCTGAACATACACTGGTCCATAACATCACCAGCCAACAACTTGCTAGCTAACACCAACCACCTAGCAACAAGTTAAACTAACTATCATATTGTAAGCCCTCCTATGAATTGTCTACATTGTAATGAAATTTGGGAAAGTTATCTTTGCCCTTTTTACTACAGCGTGGCGGAGGCTCTATCAAAGTAGTTTTACTTTTAGACACGATTGGATCTCAGTTTACTCACCTCTTTACTTCTTTGGCATCGCTGGCAATGAAGAAGCCTAATGTCCCCTCCTGCATTTTCATATGGTTTCCAGGGTTTATCAGGGTGCTGAGAGGATTTATAGACCAAAGATGTCACAGCAGAAAGTTATATCACAGAATTTGCTAGGCTTTGCACTAATCACTGGCAGTGTCACATGCTGGCAGGATTAGTTTTCACAACTCATTTGGCACGATAGCCTCTGTTCATTATATTAAGTTAATGAAAGCAGATAGCAGTGACACTTCCAATGGTATAAAATGAGCTGTGCATTAGAGAAACCACTAAAACAAGGCTTCAACTGTGTTTAAAGAGACCAACTGCCACCTTCCCCATTAATTTGTCAGGATGTAATCAGAAACCCCTGTTATGTCTGTGAACAAACCAATTTAGACATCAATTTTACATGTTTTGTAAACACAGCTTATGTTTGCAGTCAAACAGAGATGCTGATTCAAAGTAGTGTCATTACTGAAAGCAAATACTGACAGCAAATACACCTGCGTATTTAAGATTTTTTGCATCCATGAATTTTAATGGATTCAATAATCCACTGTGAGCATGTCCACTTACCTGCATTCCCTTTGATCAGACTTGTACTCTATAGCTATCAGTAGCAGCTTTAGCTTTACATAGCAGAGTCTGCAAAAGAGAACAATATAATTAGACCTCATGGATGATGAATATGTGTAGTTTTCTGAAAATCATCTCAGCTTTAAGTGCCACTCTTTTCTATGTAACGTTAGCGGTCTGGTTTACATACTGTATTTGAGGCTGAGCAACCATTTTTTTTTGGCGTAACGTTAATGCACTTGTTGTCCTTTTTGTAATCTAAGCTTCTTCGAGTCTCAAATGAACAAAACAACAACTCAAGACCCAAGCTAAGTCCCACATGCTGATTAAAGTGAAGGGGGTTTGCCCTGATGTGAGCGAGAAGCTAAGCTAGCTGTCTGTCCAGCCTCAGTAACGTAGGTGGGTTGACCTTTAAGGGGGACCAGCTATTCTCATTTTAGTGACAAGCTGCTCAGCTGAACTAATGTAACTTGCTATCTCAAGAAAATTACTGAATTATTCTGACATAAGATAATTATTGAGATAAATAAAATCATTGAATTTGCAATTGCAACCACGGCAACTTTCAGATTCCATAGAGACCTGTAGCTTTAAGGTTAAAACATTATCTCATCATAGACTTACACATTGTTTGCACATCTTCACTCTCTTACTACAGACTCTTCATTTAAAAGTGAAAAGACCAATGCTAAATGCCACAAGTGTTAATTGCTTGCATAAAACAAAAAGAGGAGGCCACAAAGTACTACTTTTACTTTAAAAAAAAGCCTTTGTTTCAATGCACTTACTCGCAAATTACAGGGAAGGACATGCCCACAAAGGCACTCGACAGGTACTCAGTGTACATCTCATTGGATACTCCTTCCAGGTAATACTTCTGCCACGTGTCCTCTTCAATCTACAACAAAGATGTATAACAAAATACAAAAGTTATTTTTATAAGTCTTTATTATTGTACCATTACAAAAAGAACTGAACACAAAAAGCAAAATAGTGCAAGCTTAATTTATTTCTTTTACAAGTTCATTGTCACCAACTCACATGCTGCACATGGGCCTCATCTGGGATAATCAATATTATCTATTCAGACTGTATATGGCAAATTTTACTTGTGAACTTAATCCAGTGAGCACAGATGGGTACATCTTAGCTGTGGCTACCTTGATGAAGGACCTCATGGAGAAAAGGTTGGCCAGCATGGTGGAGAGGCCCTGAGCCAGGCAGCTCTGAGCGATGAACCCCAGCTTTAGCTCCGCAAGGCAAATAGCGTCATCTCCTTCCTTCCAGTTCCAGCTCGGGATGTTCAAAAGGTGGGCCTTAAGGCAAAAAAACAAAGTAACGTTGTAGCCTTACAGTACTAACAAACATAAATATCCATATCAAAATGCTTAAATACAACAAAAACCTCAAACATCTAATTAATAAATCAAGTAAAAGCAACATATTATACCAACCTTATTGTGGTACTGCAACATTTGAGTGATTATTCTGATCTTTGGATGGTAGTTCTTGATAGATATTACTCTGATGCATGACAGGAAGGACAAAACAAAATCAGACCACTTGCAGAGACTTTTTCTGTGTCAGTGTCTACTTTTTCTAGGCACGTTTGTATCATTCAAACATAAAAATTTCTTATGGCTAAAAAAAAAGAAAGAAAAAAAATCTATAAATGTATTTGATTAACACAATTTACAGCTGGCAGTTATTTATGCCTATGAGATTTAAAGCTCAAGACAAGACAGTTTATTGTATCTTTTAATGAAAGAGAATTGGGTGTGTTGTAACCGATTCATGTTTTCTAAGTTCTTGATAAGTTTCCAAAAGCGAAAGTGAGCACAAGGAGTTTGTTCATGCAGAGAGTCTGTGTGCTTACAGAAGTCCAGGAAGAAGGAACAATATGAAACTCCCTTTTGGAAGTACTGTATGATCTTTTGGTAACATGTCATATTTCCAATCCAGGCCTATTGTATGTATATCGTCAGTAGATTAGATTATTGAGCATTTGTATAATGCTATATTAATGAATTCCTGAATGAATTGCCTTAATGCAATTCTCCATTAAGCTTTTTGTGTTGTATTTATATAGCAGTGGATCTTTTGAAGAAAATAACTTGTTTCCTCATCCAAATTTGTTATTGAAAACTGTAACTGCCTGTGCACACGCTGATGAGAGGGCGCTGCCCTAAACGTCCGTTTTGTGGCAATAAACTATCAAATTGGAGTGCTGTCCTAGTAGCCCAAAGCTGTCTAACTATCCATGTGAGTTGAGCGCATCCAGTCCTATTGTTCTTCCACTCCAAAGCAATGTACATTTCTCAGAAGCTACACCACAATTAAACATAAATTGGTCACAGGGTTTGTGGAGCAGCTGCTTTGGTTTACCTCATGATGTTGGATGCATCCTCGGCATCAGGGTCTGCACAGTATTTGTTGGCTAAGATCAAACAGGCATCAGCTGATTCGATCTGGAAACAAAAATCACACACGGCAAACAGAAAACATCAGTCACTAACTTTAAGTATATACTTTATAGACAGCACAGTTTCCCTCTGAGCCACAGAGGACAAAGTCTCATCTGTCAGTTACCTTCACTCTGGCCAGGTCGTGTGGGTTCAGGACAGATCCTTGGTAAAACTCCACCTGAGTGAAGTGGCGCTTGAACAAGGCTTCCAGCTCAAGATTAGGGGAAATACTGAGATAAAAACAAGAGAAATTCTTAAATTTGAGGAGGAGCACTACTTCTATTCTCCTGAAGAGATGATTGTTTTTTCTTGAGTGATGAAATTTGCAGTTTCGTACTTACTTATGGAGAAAAACAATTTCTACATTGACATCATCCCTGTCCTTGTGTAGGAAGTCTTTTAGAAAGTTGGACACACTCTCAAGTGTTATATGACCACAGACCACGATGTGCCTGGAAAACGAGGTGCAGAAGCATAATGAAACTAAAATGTAGTCTGAATAAAAGTCAACAACAAAACACATGCACAAATTGTTGTTTTATCTTCATCTTTGTCCTGGAATCAAAAGGTAAATCTGAGATGGGAGAGATGTAATTGTACAGTAGTCAGTACTGTTTTTATTTAGGTCATTTATTTGAAATGATAAAAACTATGTTACAGGATAGATGTTTGATGTTCCGGTCGTGACAGGTGAGGACTGAGAGAGTAGGTCAGAGAGCACTGTGGATTTCAGTATCAGATTATAAAGGATCAGTTTACTTAGATGGAGATTATGAAATCAGCACAGTTTATCTCGATTCCCACACATCACAGATTCTTTATGTAAGGAACCCAGTTTAGATTTCTTCCTATGTGTTTATGTTTTTATGATTTATTTAGAAAATAATTTCATATGTTTACTCAGGTTGCATCTCACTGCACTGCAGTGATTCTTTGTGACTTTAATGTACAATAAATGCATCGGAATCATTATTTTGCACCACTTGTTCCGCTAATTTGTAAAGGAAAACAGTCAAGAGGATGTTACATCTATGACAGTAATGGTGCAAATGACAAGAAGAGATGAAGAAGAAGACAAAGGGAAATAGAAAAATAATAATGCATTAATATTTAAATGCAAGGAGTCAAAAATAAAATCATACAGGGATAAAATTACGTCCACAGATGGTCTAAATTTCTCAAAACTGTTGGTGAAAAGTTGGGACTATGTTAGCTGTTAAAACTGTAAAGCCATTATGTTGACCAGATGTTTATGTGAGTAAATCTAACCAAAAACACAAACAAGCGGACTGTTCACCAATAATAAAAAAATGTAACAGAATAATGGCTACAGAATTGTACAAGATACACAAACATGACTTAGGAAGCTATAATTGTGAGATTTCTACAAAACAAAAGAAGCAAAGATTTGGAGAGAGAGTTTCCAAAACCAAGTCTGACTTCTTCAAAACTAAGTGAACGAGCACAAGTACCAAAAACATGCTACAAGAAGCCATATTTTGTTTAGAGGCATCCAGCAGAATCTCACTATCTTTAGAAACAGCTGCAGAGCTTAGGACACGAAAGTGTATATGTTAAAGGAATAGTTTGACAGATGGGGAAATGCACATTTTTGATCTTTGGTCTGTGCGTTAAATATGAAGCTAGAGCCAGGAGGCGATTAGCTTAGCTTAGCAGGGGTGAAACCGCTAGCCTTGTTCTGTCTAATGACAAAAATACACATACCAGCACATCTAAAGATCACTAATTAACATGTTTCTTAAAATCCAGGCACACAAATTTATGTAAGAGATAAGTTGTATTTTTACGGGGTGTTAAGCTGTTTTCCAGAGCGTTCCCCAAAGTGGCTTGCCAAAGCCAGGCGGTTACTGGCAGAAGTTCAGCACAGTTTCAAAATCTGTGCACGTTTACGTGTGGCAACCACTTCATACCTATACCACTGTGATCAAAACCGCTTGAAATAACTATAGCCGGTGAGTTACTGTGTGGCAGTGTCAGAGGACCATTACATGCTAAGCTAAGCAAAGCTAATTGCCTCCTGGCCCTAGGTTTATATTTATCGTACAGACATAAGAGTGATTGATTTTACTATCTACCTTTTCTAACTATTCCTGTAAACTCAACATAGCTTTTATTTAGTCCTGAGGGTGTAGGTCAGACTGAAGATAAAGGCCAAGAATATTCTGCAGCAAAAGCGTGAAAAATAGACAAGCATGGCAACAACAAAGTTTTTCCAGAACAGAAAAACAAAGTTCCAAAGATCAACACAAAGCAAGCAATGGCATAAGGAATTGGATGTATGAGTTTGATAATTTAATTAAATAATAAATACTGAACTCCGGTAAACTTCAGTTTATTGAATTGAATTTTGTCAATTTCCTTTCTTTAAATTCCCCCCACAAAACATACATACATGAAGTGATTTATCTCTATAGCAACTCCATACTGTTTAAAAAAAGATCATTAGTGAGAAGTATTAGTAGGGTTGTCTATCAATCCTTATTTCCCTTTGAAGAGATATTTGCTTTATTTTATTTTATGTTATTTGGGCAATTTGTCTTGTATAGAAATTTGAGTTTGGTTGGGTGAGCAGAGAGCTGGGTGAACAAAATCAAACTGTGTGAATGACTGTGAAAACCTGATTTAGAAACAAATGTACATTGACAATAAGCAGCTTCATTACAAGTAAGACACCACAAAACATGTAGGATTTTCAATGTGTCATAGTAGAATAAACTGTGCTATACCTGTTTAAATCTCTCTTTTGTCCTTAAATAACGTGGTTATACACAGTAATAGGGGATGCTGTCCGTTAAAATCATAATATAAGATACAAACTTAGTTCTGGTTTAAGTTTAACCACAACAACCATAGCAACAATTACAGATTTCTGAAGCAAAACTAACCGTTAATAAAATGTATGTATGTATGTATGTATGTATGTATGTATGTGTATGTATATATATATATATATATATATATATATATATATATATATATATATATATATATATATATATATATATATATATATATATATATATATATACATACATACATACATACATACATACACACACACACACACACACACACACTCTTGCTTAATTAAATTTGCTACTCAGTATACAAAAAAAAAATGTTTTGGCATGGATAATCACAGTTTATATTACAGGGATAGATCAGAGAGAAAATCCTACATGTCCCATCGACAATAATACATTTACATGGATACACAGCAAAAATCTCTGTCTTATCGAGTCATATTTGTCTATTTTCTGAGCTCTAAAAGTCCTATTTTCTGAAAACAAAAATCAACATAAAAAAATAAAAATTCTTCAACATACTGACAACGGGTTTAAAATAAAAACCACTAGCAGATTTTCTTTTTTAAAGAAAATAAGACTTTTAGAATTCAATAACCGACAAAAATCACTTTTTGAGGTAGACATTTTTTGCAGTGTAAAAGCAGACGTTCATTCATGACAAGCAGCAATGACAGCTTGCACAGATACAAGCAGCAGCAATACAACAAACTCTACACATTGATCATGGCCAAGTTCTTCAGTCACAGTGTGACTTTAGTGCTAATTGAGATCATTACTTCTCAAATTACAGTTTCATGATGTCTATTTAAACAAAAATCAGGGTATGTCACCTCTTTACGAGAGGGCCAATTGAGTCACACACAACCACACCATTAAAAGTTTGCTGTTTTTTTTCATTTGTTTGACTTACTTTCTGCCTCTGGTCGAGTTATAACTCCCTCCATATTTCTTCCGATTAAGGATGAGAGCAGCAATTTCTGGCACGTAGCGAGCAAACATGGCCTACATGCATGAAAAAGAAAAAGAAAAGGGCATGCAGAGAAGGTTCTACTGCGGCGGAGGCAGTAGAGCCTCCTTGAATACTTACTTTCTCCCATTAACCGCACTATAGGAACCACCATATTTCTTGCGGTTTCCTATTAACTCTATGATTTCAGGGACGTAGCTCGCAAACATGGCCTAAGGAGAAGATAGGAGACAGAAGAAGAGACTAAAAAAAAGATAGGCAAAGAAGAGCAGGTCCTCTATTTTTAAAGAAATATGTCTAAGAGAGGAACACTACTGTGTGTGCAGAAGTAGCATTAGTATTTATTTGCTAACAGCAAAAAGGAGAAAGAAAATAAAAAAGTTCATCCAAATAAGTCGACTGAATGTAGCCTGAAGTTATATCAGTTACATTCAAAATATCAAGAAAAGTATGAAAATGAAAAAGGAAATTTTAAGCCAATATTTACGGATATATTGGAAAGAGTAAAGGAGAAAAATGACAGCTGATGAGCGATATGTCAATCTGTGACAGAAAAATAAAGATTATAAAAATCAAGAAAAAGCCTTATGTGCCATGTTTCGTCCAACAAACACACGTCAGGTTGATTTGGATAGCGCAGCCAAATGGACGGCAGACATTGACTTAACTCTAATGGTACACTGCTGTACAACGACCGGAAAAACTCGGCTGGATCCTATTTAAGTGTCAGTGTGAGGACTTTAATATAAAATATCTGCTATTGCCAATTTACTGTACAAACTAAAAAAAAAAATTAGTAAAATGGGCACAAGTGCAGTTTCACAGATATTCCAAGAGAGTAAAATAAAAACTTTGAATGCTTGTATCTTTTTCATTATAGTTGACTGTAATAAGCATGTTTTGTAAAATTTTAATCAAGCAGATAAATGTGGATCTTTAAACCGTTAACTTCCTTTAATTTAGGATTCATTTAAGTGTAAAAATGTATTGATTGAAAGTTAACTTTGGCTTTCAGTGGACATAATATGCCACCTAAACCTCTTTTATACTCAAGTCTACCCATATTACAATGTGTCACCATGCTGTTAATAATACTTTATGATCTCGAAATGATCTTTGGCTTTACTCTTTAATCAGGTAATTCAGGTCTGTAGTAAATCCCACACAATGTTTTCTGTAAGATTAAGGATTTATTTGATCATCATATCATTATTTTGTGAAATCTCCGCTTCATGCATTTCATACCCTAATATGCCTTTAAATGAAGAAACCGAAATAACGTCGCTACATCCATCAAGCTAGGCTATAATAAATCACATCTGTATCATTGTGTTTGTTGGAAAGAGGGAGGGAGGAGGGTGAAGCCACCTGAAATCGCAGTACTTTTACAGTTAATAACAGATGCAAAAAATCTCAAATATTCTACATCTCATATGAGAATGAATAAATAACAGAACAAAACGTCAGCATTATACCTGAATAAATGCTGCAATACTGTGGACAACTCATACAATACAAGACATGCAACATACTGTGGTGATGTGGTGAGCCACAAAAACACCTCAGTGTAAACAACAGGTGAAGAGCGTCTTGAGTTGAGAGCACGTCCCATGCGTTTGTAACACCTGGCGGGCTGTGATGATTGGTTGCATGGAGGATATTAAGCAGGAATAAGTAATGAGAGGGATTTTTACCAAACCACCGAGGATGAAGAAGACCATAAACAGGCGACCCAGGGTGGTTTTTGCATAAACGTCTCCATAGCCAACAGTGGACATAGTAACCATGAGTAAGTAGACACATTCCCAGTAGGAAAGTGCCTGGGAATTTTGGAAGTTTTCCCAAGGATCCCCTGAGTTTTCCACCTGGAACAGAGGTTGAGATTTGTACAACAACCAGGAAAAAATAAGTACGTAGTATGAAAAGTATGAAAAGTAAAAACTAAAATCAGTACAAAATGAGTGCTCATTTGCAATACCAACATGCTTTCACAAACTTAAATGGCTCCCACTAACTTACCAAATGAATGAATCCTGCCGCAGTTAGCCATGTGCTTATGAAGATTGAACACAGGTTCACCAGCTTTATTGAGTTGCTATTTAAAAAAAAAAGAGTCAGACAACAAAGTTTGAGTTGTTAATTCTTAATTATTACATTGTTATAAGGAAAATATAGGCCAAGATGTCAAAACACGTTGCTAGATTGGAAGATAAATGCTCTAAAATGCTTTCAAATTGTATTCAGTCAAGAGTGACATTGTGTAAAGGAGCTACAGAGAGAAATTGTTATTATATTACTAATTATGCTAAATTATAAATAGAAATTCTAAAAAGAAAAAGCTTGACTTTAACAAAAGCATGCTGTACAAATTCTCCTTAAAGCTATCGCATTTAATGTAATGGAAATCATTTTTTCAACTAATAGTATAGAATTAAAGTGCATACTTTGTATTATTTTGTCATAAAAAAAAGATGTAGTGTACAGCTCAATTAGTAATTGAAATATGTATTTTCACGAGTTTGCGTACATTTCCATTCAATTTCCACACAAAAAGTATCTTATGATATAAAAAAACATGACTAATGTAAACATGCACTTTGTTAGCAAATGTCTTCCTCACTATGTATGTACTTTAAGTACTGTAATTGTATATGTGCGACATTCTTTAAATAATACAGTATGTTGTGTATGCAGTACAAGTCCTTGCTTGACCTCTGTCCTCTCCTACTCTGTGTTCTGTATTTACCTTCATCTGAGTGAATGAGAGAAGAGATTATTCTAAAGCATTTTGTTGCGCTATAAGCTCTTCCTGACATCTGTGCAAAAAGCTTTAATTCTGAGCAGCGAGGAGACAAACATAAAGCTGTTTTGTTCAAAACTCCATCATATAAGTACACGTTACTGACTGCAGTACTGAGGAGTAAAGTTAATATTAATGTTTATCAAATCAAATGAAAGCAAGTGCTCATGCTTATGTAGCTTCAGGGAAAACATTGCAAAAACGTTTCCCCTAAAACAAACAAACAAAAACTATATTCATGCTTATGACTACAAAAATGTTTGCTTCACATCACTTTACATGCAATGTTCACACATAAAACTGCAAACTGTCTGCTACATTGGCAAAAAAAAAAAAAAAATATATATATATATATATATATGAATACACTTACCTTGTCTTTAGTATATTCAAAAACTGTAAAATTTCTGAGAACTGTATCAACCTTAAGGCCCTTAAAAACCTCAAGCCTGTGAGAAAAAAAAAAGACCATAAAGAAGTTATCAGAGGTGATTAATAACAATTAAAACGACATCAAAAGCAATTCGATCTTACAAGAACATCATACCTTTCATACTTTCCTCCATGTTTAGCTGTTTAACTTCATTGGATTCATATTGTTAGAAAAAATAAACTCCAACTGATCAAGCGATACTTTTCCTTACTGTATCAAAAGAAACTTTCTGGAATACGTGGGGAAAAAATGAAAACGAGCTCAACATCCCAGATATCGCTTCACCAACCCACATCTCTTTAATCTCACGAGCCTCGGGAAGCACCGGCATCTACCTGATACAAGTTTCATTCCAGCTGGATAAAACGTGGATGAGATGAAAACCTGGATTAGAGACAGGTGGACACTGTCAAACCAAACTCCATGATTAAACAGACGTGACGTCAAATCCTACATGTGAGAGTATTTATGGGAAGAAGAAAAAAAAAAAAACTTATGCCAGTTGCCAAGAGTTCAAGGACGGCAAAATACCAACAAAATCAGCAGTGACAACATCAGCCTGAGCTCCTCTATACGATCACTGATTGACTGCATCACATCGTCATTTAAGCCTCATATACTTGAAATCACAACCTCATTATAACCAGTTTACTGTTGTTTCTGTCAGACAATCATCTCCTACAAAAACATGACTTATTAAGCAAAATAACAATTTTTTATTGTTTATGTTTCATCATTTAGGTGCACTGCGGTAAACTACCTGCTAAATGGAACCTCCCACCTGAGTTTAAAAGCCAAAAGATTCCTTGATCTGACTCAGAAAAAAAGCAGAATCCACTGCAGTGCCGGGGCGGCATGAACAATTAAATGCCACTTCAGCCAAGAGTGAGCAATCAAGTAAAATCCATTTCTGCACGCTAGAATAGATTTGTGTGAATGCAAATACAAATGAAAGACATTACGGGCAATCATTCAGCCAGGAAAGTATAAATAAATAATCTTTTATGAAATGACGTGAACTGTGGTGTGCCTCGCCAAAGCTCATCTTTCATTTCAAGTGAGTGTTTGCCAGATGGGGTGCATAATACAGAGCAAATCCTAAACCTGAACCTGATCCAGCTGGAGTCCAAATATCTCTGGACACGCCAGCCTTCCGCTTTAGTGGAGATTCCCCTCGTTCCCACGTCCAGCAGGTCTTACCCCAGTAGGAGATTACATGGAAGCATGCACTGAGGCTGTAGCAGATGCTGTCCTGGTCCTCTTTCTCGCTGACCTGCGCATGGCTCATCCTGACTCTGTAGCCCTTCTGGAAGAGCTCCCCGGTCGATTTCTTGCGCCTCCTTGTGTTACAAACTGTCTGAGAGTGTGTGCCTCCATCAGGCCCCCTGTACACTAATATCTTAGTGGGAATCATGTCTGGAAATTACTCTTTGTAGGCAAAAGTCCAAAGTCCAAAAACTGCTTCACATCCACACCTTCACCATTCTGCATTCACGTTGCCAGCTACCATGTAAAAGAAAATATGATCCTCCTCCAAAAAGAGAAAAACAAGACAAAAAGAAGGTGCTCTTATGATATTAGCACCCAACAGGTTGGCGTCAACCAAAGGTTGCCGAAGCCTTTTTGAGCTGTTCACCTCAAACCTTCATAGCATCCTCGCTGTGATCAGGCGCATTCAGCAAGCTTAAAGCAAACCCTTTTCCCATCAGGATATTAGAGTGTAAGCTCCTTTAGGATTCATCCAGGGAAAGGAAGAGGCCAGACAGCGAGTCTGTCCATCAGCTGGCTTCACAGTGTAACCTACAACTCATCCCTATGACTCTACAACTGCTCTTGACAAAACAATTTCATTCTCTAATCTTGGACAAGAACAGCATGTCTCGCCTTTATAGCAAAAAACAAGTCATGTGAATGGCCAGCAAAGCTGTGTATGGGAAAAATTACAAGCTTTGGCAACCATTTTGTTTTTTCTATGGGTTTAGTGATTCTGCATTAATCCCTAAATTAATCACAGCTGATGTAATAACCGCCATTGTAGTTGACGTGAAAGCTAAATGCGCAGCATGAAAAACGTCACTGCAAATAGAGAAAATGCAACAGCTGATGGAAATCTAAGTCTGCAAAGTCCATTTGAGCTGAAATATAAAAAATAAAATTGTATGGGTCACTTCTGTTTTTGTTTTTCTAAAAAAAGGAGGGCAAAGATTAGAGAAATGTATGAAAAAAATATAATTTTGTGACCGCAGAACGTTTTATTTCACAGGTCATTATTAAATTATTATTATTTATTATTAAATTAAATGCTATATAACTGTAAATGCATATGAAAGTTTTATGTCTATGGTTTGTGCTTATTTTAGACAAAATTAAAAAAGTGTTCAATTGGAACACTTCCAGTTAGGTACTGTGATTTCAGTGAGTTGCTGCCACAGCCTAGAGCAGACCCCCAAAAGGGTTGCAACTAAAATCTGATTAAAAGAAAGAAAGTTGCTACACAAAGTTAAGTCATTCTTTTCAGACTTTCATTGAATATTGGCTTTTTCTTGTTGTATTATTGGATCTCTTTGGTTCTTCAGAACTACATTTTCTTCTTTTTTTTTTAAATCATTCTAAAGTCGAACTGGTTACAACTGGGAGACCTATGCATCAGGTGATTAGGGGTTTGCAAAGAAGACAGTGCTTTGATTTAAGGGGGTCACAAGCCAAAAAGGTCAAACATGCAAAATATGAACTAAAATAGAGCTTCTCTTTAAAAAGGACATTTTGGAAATAAACAACCGCTCATAAACTCAACACAACAAACTAAACTCAAACAACTGTCAGAGAACTGTCTCACGTTCTTCCCTTAATCTAATTACATAGCTATTTACAGCAAAAATCCTTAGAGAATTCAGAAGATTTCTGACCCCTAAGTTAGGAAGCACTGCTTTAAAGCATTTGCATTGGAGGACATTTTGTTTGGACAATTTAACCTAAAAAAAAGCATCCTTCACTTCAGCTCAGTAGGAAAAAGCTGCAAAATGTGGAAACCAACACATCAATATCTTATCTGGAAGAGTTATGTTTTGTTTACCTTGTGATATTTGAAAGAGTTGAACTATATTATTTTCACTTTCAAAGATAAACATGCTGCTTGTACAGTATTTCACACAAGCTTGTTTCTGCATGAAGGCATGCTCTATGCAACATCACAAACGTGTGTCATGCTCGCACCCGCAAGCCTTTCATGCATCAATGATAGTATGAGAGAATATTAGCACATACAGTGTGTGTATTTGTGTCGAAATGTTCAGACATGAGGATTGGCAGACTGGCAGATTGGCCGAGCACCCTGTAAAATATAGAGTTTTGAGGAGGGAGTTGGACAGCTGCTGCTGAGCTGGTATGACCTACTCACCTGTTTAACCTCAGTTTAACTAAACATTAAATCAGTCACTAATCCTCCACGACCAACTGCCCACTGACCATACTGACTGAGATTATGTCTGACAGAGAATTCTTTCCACTGGAATTAGATCTAAAAATCACAGGAAATATTAGTATATTTTTTAAGCTCAACAAAAATTACACAAAAGTATTCAAACTTACACCGTACACGGTCAACTACATGCATGGATACTTGTTTGTTTGCTGTCTGCTGGAGTCTAGCAGGATGTGCAGCATTTTGGTTTGTGTGAAATACAGAAAATAGAAGAACTGTTCAGCATGCATTCTTGGCAGAGCAGATGACAAGAGCAACACCTACACAAACGGTAGCAACCGAACAACAAGATGGGAACAGTAACAGAATTGCAGGAATGCTCACATTGTTTGACTCAGGAATTCTAAGGAATGCAGCCAAAACAATCATGTAGAGAACATATTGCAATATTATGTGAATATCGTTCTACAATAAGTGATGGGTTGGTCCTTCCTCCATCATATCTGTGACAACTTCTTCAGTAAACAACAACAGAAAGCAGCATCACACTGAGCAGCTGAATTCTCCTGTGCCCTCAACTTACAACAACTCTAATTTGATTGGTTGAAAATCTTTTATAACTATCTGTGAACCCAGAACATCACTAAAACACCAAACAAAAAGTAGTTGTGTGTGTGTGTGTGTGTATGTATGTATGTATGTATGTGTGTGTGTGTGTGTGTATATATATATATATATATATATATATATATATATATATATATATATATATATATATATATATATATATATATATATATATATATATCTATCTTTCCATCCACAAAAAAATGTTATTTGAATTTTGTAAGACAGCATGGCAGGACTGCACGATATGATCTAAAATCCAAATCACGATTAATTGCACATTTTACCCTGATAACGATAAATAAACGATAATTAATCACTTTGTTCTAAATCGTTTTTTTGGGCAAAAGTTGCTCAATTGACTCAGACTCAGCGTTTGAGTTGTCCTCCATTATGGTTTCCATGCGGCTGACTGGGCCGGGTAAAGTCACGTGACTACACACGCGGTAGAATGTTTAGAAGAAAGTAGGCCTATCAACAGGAATAAATTATCGAAATTATTGTGATGGGAAAAATACGTCGATAACAGCTTCAGAATTTCGATGTCGATACATTTTCTATTAATCGTCCAGCCCTACAACATGGTATCTGTGTAGAAAAGTGAAGCTTTATCAGAAGAGACATAAAAGCACAAAATAGCACTAAAATAGTGCAATAGCCAATGTGCATGCAATTATTTAAAATACAGTTGAAAACAGGATACAAAAAAGCACATATTTTGAAATTAAGCACAATAAAATGTCCACAGGAAAACAAGAGATTGACCTCATGACAAATCCAGTGGATACAGTGAATTGGAGACTAAATAAATAAAAAAATAATGCAACTAACAATGACATCGACACCTTATACTGATGCCCAAAACATGACAATACTGTCATACTCACATATGTCCACTAGATGGCGCCAGCAACTAGCAGTGGCTAGTTATACTTTTATTGTTTTTGCACCATAAATCCCAGTACATTAGCCCAGGGATAAACACAGGCACGTTATGCAACTGTACCCATCAAGCTGTCATATTGACTCTAAGAGTGTTCATTGCTGGAGTTGGCTACACGGCAGGTTTGTTCCTAAGCTGACAGGAGAATAAAAAGCAGCTATAAAAACCTGTAATGCAGCAATAAAGAAGACCCCCCCTTAATCCTGTAATTCCTCACAGACCTCTCCGAGTGATGAGCTTCACACATTTAGCAGATTGACTTCTATTCTAGCGCTCGAGCCCCCAACAAAGCCTATTACCTTTTTTTATCCTTTCGTGTACTTTTCGAACACAGGATAATTTCATCAGAGTGTTATTGCAGGTGTGCTGGAGAGGTAAAGGGCATGTGACACCTGCAACACAATGCCCACTTCTCACAACACATGGCCAAAGACATGGCACCCATTAGATTTCCCTTTAAATCAACTTGCATAAATGCACATTTTAAAACAGCACACCAGATGACAGCCATACAATATTTGGTAGTGTTCTCATGCAAACAAGCATTAGTTTGACGAGTAAAGCTCATAAAGCTTTTTGAGTCACCATGCTTTTCAGTTTTTTATGTTGTGCTGTAGCAGAGTCTTTTAATTTGATGCACTATTTCCACAGTATTAGTGAGGATCATTCAAACTTTTCATGCATGTCATGCAATGTCCCATTAAATTAATTTCGTGACAAAAAATGTCAAACTTGTATGGCTGATAATGTAGGTGTCCCCATGTGAATGATCACAAAATACTAAGAGTTTTTTTTTTTCAGCTTTAGTGACAGGCTCAGATTATCCGTTGCATTCATCAACAGTTGTTAGACCTGTTATATCCTCTGGGGGGAAGCACGGCCTCCTCCGCCTACCCAAAGATCCACAGTACAATGTACAGCCTGTGCGTGTGATGTGAGCATCCTTACCGAGCCAGCTCCTGTTCAGGTACACCGACACAAACACCGGAGGAACCGTGAAGAAGTCCACTACTGAGTTCACCTCCAGCCAGAACCACAGCTTGTCATTCGCAGCAATGAACTGATGGAAGTGAAGGGTCAAAGGTGAGATTCAGTTTTCAGGTACACAGATAAGAGTAAAGATAAACGACAACCACATATTTTATTTTTTAATTTTTTAAATGTAGGCAGCTTCAGTTCTACTTACGCGGAGGCCAAAGTACAGCAAGAAGAACACGTTGAATGCCATGTCGATCTGCAACGTGAAGTCTTCGTAGAAGTTCTGACAGGACTCAATAGGACTATTAGACAGAGAGAGAAACAAAGTATGAGTTGTAAAGTAAGTAAAAATTGATGGTCAAGTGAGGAAAGGTTTGTAAAATGCATAGATGTCAACAGTATAACAAAAAGTATAAAAGATGCATTCTTCTTTTCCTTTTTCCATTTTTAAGGTTTCCAAAAGAAGATGAACTTAAGTGTTGAAAAAAGTGCAATAGTTGGTATTTTCCAATGGTTATTCTGTTGAGAAAAGACATGCATTTATTTTCACACAAGCAATAACTTGTCGAGACACCTGATTAACCCTTAAATAACTGCAAAACAATCTGTCATATTCCAGGTGCAAGATTACATCATGAAAACGGTGGCGTTTTCCTTTCAGGCCCACATTTCAGATCTCATAGGCAACAAACATGATGGAAATGCAGAGCCAAGGCAGTAGTTTAAGGGTTAAATGCATGCAGGGTTCATGTCTTCTTTTATGAAATCAGGCAGCCATAGCAAATGCTAGCAATGTAGTGAAGTCTCACCCTCAAAAAGCTTGTATCTGGCACTAAGAATTCAAATAAAGAGAAATAATTAACCAAGTAAACGTGACTGTAACAGGTTAGTAGAATTATGTAATAAAAATTATGACCTGGAAGTTAAAAGATATCCTCTCAAAATATGATTCACACCTAAAATATAAACACAGGTTAACTGTACATTCAAAATTAAACAATGCAGTGGAGAAAGAGTTAATTAACTGAGTGTACAGCTGTGAATATGTTTGATTAATATATCATTTAAATAGTTGAGTGAAAAAAAAAAAAAATGGAAAAGAAGATTTTTATGATGGTTAATTGTATTAGTAATGAATCAGTTAGTTGTTCGGCAAAAAAATTAATGTATAACAATTTTGCTATTGATTATTCATTTAACTTGAACCCAAACATTTAATGGTTCGACCCCGGGACACCTCCAAGGGGTCCCAAGTTCAAAAATGATTAACAGGATAGGAAAGCAAAAAATAATAATTCTGAGAAAAAAACGTTTCGGAAACACATTGTGAATTGCTCTCATTTCACCAAATCAGTCCAAATAAATGAATCTGAGTAGGAAAAATAACTCTTTGGCTAGGTTTTTAATATTCTTTAACATATGTGACATACAAGGGGCCACAAATAGATATTGCTTCGTTTTAAAGGGTAACCAGATGTTGGGATGACTTCCTTAAAGCAGATGTTAACGTAAATCTAAGTCTTTCTTCTCTGCAGCATGTTAGCCAAACATTTCCCTCTCATTTAGTTACTTTGTTTTCATGCCTCTTTGTTCGTCTTCTACCTGCAGAATCCCTACACTCACATTCACAGCTTCACTGATGCAGACCACATCACTCAACAGCCACCAGCCATGTCCCCTGTGCTGTTTAATACCATTCGGATGAAAGCAAATCGCTTTTTGTCATGTAAAAAAAAAAAAATCTAATAAACTCTGTTTGATAAATCACTGTCCTCACGGAGTTTCAATAAGGCAGCATTAAAATACCTCAGGGATTATTTTTGAACCGATCTGATGCACAGCAGTGACACTTGGTTGATCAGGAGGTCGGTGATGTGATTCAAACTATCATTGTCCTCACACAACCATCACATCTCATCCTTTGTCTAATACAGGCAGTATTTATTAAAATCCTGACCAGCAGATGGTATAATACTCCAGCTAGACTGCATTATTTTAACCCGCAAGTGTAAACTGGACTTGTTCCACTGCCTTTGATGTGCGTCTAAAAATGATCAAGTTACTGGATTTTATACGCCAGTAAATGGGTACAGAAGTTTCTCACAATGTATTGTGAGTATGTATGCTTTATGATCACAAGAAAACGAAAGATATGCATTTACTTTTTGCATCTTCAAAGCAAAAAAATACACACCCTGTTCATGGGAAAATTTTCTGAAAGGGACTTCTTGGCCTGCCTTTAAAAAAAGCTATGTAGATCAGTCACTGTGTTCAGTATATATTGTTCACAGTCTATGTTGAGCTGTTGCGGGTGCCGCACTAGTAGGAAGTTGTCCTGCGCATGCGTTACTCTGTAGGCTGGCTGGAGGGGTAGCTCCAGTGGTGTGTGACTGCCATTCTGTTATGATGCATCCTCGATGGTCCTTAAACCAAGTTTGAAGTAAGTCAGCTTGTTTCCATTCATTCAAACATCCAACAAGCTATTTTACAAAAAAAACTTTTGGAAAACAGTAATGCCTTCATCTTTTGCAGGTGTGACGACCCCTGCTGTCGTGCGTTTGCTGTGTGATTCACCTGTGTCTCTGCTGACTCTGCAGCTGCTCATTAGCCTGTGTATATTAGCCTGGCTGCAGTGCAGCTCTGCTCTCTCTGCCTGCCTGCCAATTGCTGCTGTTCCAGCTCTTCCTGCGTCTCCGTTGGTTTGGTTCGGTTGTATATGATTTGTCTGCATTTTACACTCACACATATATCCATCACTCATGCACACTTACACCAATGACTATACCAACAACCCCACCCCACACATTGATCTTCCTTTAAACTGGTCTAATTTGGTTTTATAAAATATATTTTTGGAAAACCTTATCATTGTGTGTCTCCGATTTGTTGTGGCCTAAGAGCCGGTTCCTAACACAGGTTATCTGATAGTTTAAAGAGAACTGGTTGATGCTTTGCTTGTACTCATTTATGTTTGGCTGCTTTTTCCTCCGTTTGTTGCATTTTTGCAGCTCTTCAGCAAAATTTGTATAATACATTTTTCTTTTATTATTTAACCAAAGAATTTAATTGAACTTAACTGCTACATTCAATTGTCTTGCATCTGAATAATCCCTCAAAAATCACAATTAGACAAAGAAAAAAAAAAAAAAAAAAAAAAAAAAAAAAAGTCATTTTTTAGGCATCTCTATGAAAAGTCTTAACGTTAGAAAGTTCTGCCCTCATTTGCGGTAATGACACGTCAGCCTGGCAAATCCCTGTCATGGCAGGGTGACAGACCATATAGCGGATGGCAGACCTGCGGTGTTAAATAATTGAGTTCCAGTAGACCTTGTTTGAAAGAGGACTAAGCCTGTTATGGATCACAAACCCTCCCTGCTCTGGTCTCTGTCTCTCTCCCTCATTCAATTCAGACTCGGATCAAACAGGATGAGGAGACCTTAATGTTGTCTGATGACACTGCACATGATTTACAACCTTAATGGTCAAGAAAAGGCCACAAATATTACTTTAACCAGTTTTTTTTTTCTATTATGCAAATTATTTTAAACTCACCTTGATTTAAAGCTTCACTAATAGCTAAAAGTTAAAACAGATGGACATTTCACTCAGTAATTGGTAACGCTGCATTCACACCAAATCAGGCGTTGTGGTGTTTAGCGCAAGGTTGTATGGTGGTGTCACTTAAATGGCCCATATGTGTCTATCGTGTTCCCCACTGCATTGTGCTTTGTCTGATCGGCGGTAGGTAAGGCGATTTGCCACTGCAGCGTGATGTTGCGTTTTTCCAAAAATAGATTCTGTTTCAGCTTCTTTTTTCCGTCATCCTCTGCGGTCACCACGGCCACAGCCTAAACCCACTACCCACATTCAAATGATGAATGAATAAGATGATTTTTGCTGCAATGCCTGTTTT